>NC_056732.1:477595301-477610301 GCF_019279795.1 Protopterus annectens | reverse complement strand
TCTATACTTCTTGCCCTCAGTCATCCCTGGTACAATATGCAGATGACTCTACAGTCATCGCCATTGCTGACTCTCCCTCTGAACTCATCTCAGCTACTCAGACATCCTTTAACTCAGTTGAAATCTGGCTCTCCAATAACGAGCTTATCCTTAAGCCTAAAAAAACTATAAGCTATTACTCTTTCTCCCAAAAAACGTTAACCACCTTAAATTCACTTTCTCTATACAGTCTCTCAATAACACTCCTGCCTTGGTGGAATCCAGCACAAAACTCTTAGGTGTCATTATCGATGATCAACTTAAGTTTGACTTGCATGTAAATAATTGTATCAGGAAGACTCATCAGAAACTAGGGCTCCTTTACCGAAACAAGAAGTTTCTCACCAATGAAGCAAAAGTAACCCTCTCTCATGCTCACCTCCTACCCAGTCTAATGTATAGCTCTCAAATTCTCACAAATCTCAACTCCTCGCTCCCAGCCAAATTAGAATCTACCTACAACAAGGTAACTAGATTCACTGCTCATCAAACTTACAAAGCACCTAAACTGGCTAGAATTACCCCACTAGCTTCTCCTCAGCTGCAGATTATTCACTGTATACTATTCCAGCCTTCCTACTGTCCTGCTCTTATCTTCTCTCATTATTCTCCCACTACACCTCTCTGGAGCTCCAACCAAGACCTGCTACAAATCTATAAACCCAAGACCAAATTTGCTTGCAACCTCTATAGCTATCATCCTACCATTGCCTGAACTACGCTCCCATTAGAAATCAGGACCCTTAAGCAACTTAAACAATTCAAGGCAGTTACCAGAGAATACTTAATCAATACTGGTCTTGCCACTGTACTCACCCTCCATAAACAATTTTTCAATCCTAAAGACAATCTAATACCTGCCCTCCACTTATTCTTAACCCTAGCTCTCTCTAGCCTTCTTTATCTAGTCTATTACTTGCCTTTTTAAACCTTAACTGTCAACACCTTAGATAAATATTCAATTTATCTATCTCTTATTTATCTCTTCTACCTCTGATGTATGCTTAGCTGCAACTGATACTACGATTTTAATGTTTTTCTACTTCTTATGTCAAATTTTTTATGACATTTTACTACTTCTTTTTAAAATTTTTGTAAAAATTCTGATTTTTTTGCTGTTAATTGCTTCTGTGAATGGCTACTGTATAATTAGTGGAGCTTTTCTCCTCAGGCCTCCACTGAAATAGGGCTATTCAGCTCAGTCGGACAAACCTGGTCAACAAACGTAAAATAAAATAATAAATAAAATGTTTCTTTTTATGATGTAAAGTTCTATGATTATTTGTGTCTGTGTGTGTGTGTGTGTTTTATTTTTTTTTTTTTTTGGTGATTTGCGTGCTCATTCTTTTTCTTACTGTTTTTCCATTCTGTAAAATTACTTTTCAGTGTTTGGGTACAGAATCTTAAATACACACACTCATACATTTTATTTTATATTCAACATATGTAATACACACACACACACACACACACACACACACGCGTGCACTTCGCTACATAATCACTCCTCCTCTTCTGCCTTGCCCTGCCTTCCCCCTTTCCCTACATCACCTCAACTTCCCTCCTTCAGTCCCCCTTCCCTTCACCTTGACAAACTCAACACAATCCATCACATTACAATACTGTATCCTTTTCTTCATTACAGTACTGATACATTTATAAAAAAATACATTTTGTGTACATGTAAATCCTCTTTATGTAGCTGATACTGACACCAATTATGTTGTACCTTGCCGAATTATTTATACGCTTTCCAACTGATATTGGATTTTACTGCATAATACTCTTGAACCTCAATTCTGTATTTTTCCACTTTGGGATGATCCTGAAAACTGCTCTACCTCAATTAACAAATGGAAAACAACATTCCCATACATTTATACATGTATGTCTGTGTGTGTGTGTATATATATATATATATATATATATATATATATATATATATATATATACACACACACACACACACACACACACACACACACACACACACACACACATACACACGTGTGTGTGTATACATAAAATAAACACACATATATATTTATATAAATACATACGCATACTCATATTTACACGTACAGGTTTCTGTATATTACAGATTGATATACAAATAGATATAGCTACAGATAGATAGATACACATACATGTCTATCACACACGCATACACCAAATGAAACAGGATTGAAATGCAAAACTAAAGGCACATGTGATAAAACTGGGTAGAGACGAGGCAGTGGTTATTTTATTTATTTATCCTTTGTTGACCATGTTAGTACCACTAGGGTAGGAGTCTATTTTCAGGAGTGAGACCCAAAGTAATATTTACACTGCTATGGGAAACTGGGCCAGGGCATTGGAAACTTCCTTTACTCTTTTCCATTGGTGCCATGGGACCCTTTACACCCCCTGAGCTACCAACTCAAGCACATGGGGCTCATCCCAAAAACAGCACACACAGGAGTGCAGCACCACTTTATGCGGCTGTGCAGTGTCATCAATTAATATACCTGATGTGCGACTAGAACCCAGAGCTTTCTGCACCAAAGGTGAGTCTACTACCTGTTGCACCACTGGCACTGTTATGCATGACACCAAATAGTGGAAATGAGAAGAAGCTAATAATAGAGAGGGAGTGAAAAACAAATGAACAGGTTAACAGTATCAGGAACCTGAACAGACGGGAATCCTAGGAGTCTCAAGTGAGCCCCTACTACTGCCATACAGTTGGTAAACACTCTGGGGGCTGTAGTAAGGCCAAAGGGCAGAGCTCAGAACTGGTAGCGACTGGCTCCCAGCCGAAAGCACAAATTGCTCCTGGATCGCCTGTCCATTTTTATATGGAAGTAAGCATCCTGGAGATCTACAGAGCACATCCAATCTTCTCATCCCAAAAAAGGGAGCACTGACTGCAGTGTTACCATCCGGAACTTTGACTTTCTCACTGATTTGTTTAACTTGCTGAGATCGAGGGTGGTTCTCCAGTCCCCTGTTTTCTTTGGAACTAAAAAGAACCTTGAGCAAGTTCCAGATCCTATTTGGTCTGCAGGGACTGCCTGGATGACTCTTGTCTACCAACTTTTGTATTTCTAGAGTTGCCTGATCCCTTTGAATGAGTGGAACATCTGAGATGTTTTTGTGTTTGGGACGGGGGAGGAAAAGGGTGTGGAATAACCTCTGGATAAGACACTTTGTACCCACTTGTCTGTTGTTATGGTTAGCCAGGCTTTTGGGTACAAAGATAAGTGGCCCCCAACTGCCTCCAGAGATGGACAGACGGGCCTCCTTTCAGGAGCGCTGAAATGACTTCCAAGGAAGGATTTCCTGTCACCCTGGTTTTGCAAAACCCCTCTGCTGCATGGTCGGCATCTTCCATTAGCATTTCCCCCTCTGCCCCAGGGGAAAAATTGCCACGTGTGTCCTGGAAAGCTTTCTGAGATTTTCAAAACCACATTTTTCCTCCTTTCTGACCCTTTGGGTAAGGTCTGGTAGGTAGGGAAAAACGGACTCCAATGGCAGAGACAGTCTTTCCTTCTTGTTCACACCTGGTTAGTGTGTCTTTGACTTTTTCCCCAAACAAAGACAAGCCATTGAAAGGGATATTCACAAAAGATTTAAAGTGTTCCAAAAAGTCACACAAGCGCATCCGGGAATGTCTCCTTAGGGAAATTCCTGAACCCGCTGCCCTGCTCACTCCATCCGCTGTATAAGAAATTAGCCTCATGGAGGAGTTGACCACTGAGGTTAAAGTGGACAGCTGAGAAGAAACCTTGTCTGATACCCCTTCAGCTACTGAACCTTGGAGGGTATCTCCTAGCTCTTTCAGAAGATTTCTCTGAAGTCTAGTAAAGTGAGTCAGATAATTCAGCGATTTTAGCGCAAAAGTTGCTGAAGAGAAGATGCACTTTCCATATCTGTCTATTATACAAGACTTTGTTCGGTGGATGGACAGAAGAGGACGGCTTTGAAAGTTCCTTTTTTGAGGCTGCTGCCACCTCCATAGCATCTACTGGGACTCCCTTGGTAAGAAATTCCTTGTCTGAGGGTGAGGTGATGAATCTGTTTGGCCTCTGAGAAACAGGTTCCACCGAGTCTGGAGACTCCCACAATTTCGACAAACTAATTGTATCAGCTTGTTGAAGGGTGGAGACACCCAAGTGGTGGAAGGGTGAGAACTAAAAGCCTTCAGGTATACAGACTCCTCCTCAGAAGGGATGATGGGCTTCCAGACGCATCTCTGTTTTAGTATTTCCAGGATGTCTGCGAAGGAGACATCCTCAGAGGCAACCATGGCGACCCTTCCGAATCATCAAGGTCTGTATGGGAAGTCTAGATGCTTTCTCTTACAAAGTCTCTTCCAAGGGACCTCTTCAGAAGGGTATTCTGGAGAGGTTTTGGAAGAGAGGGGGTCGTCAGATGGGGCATCCTGGGGCCTAGGGTCTTTGCATCTCTGTGGATGCAGTGATACCGAGACAAACACCACTACCTTTGGGGGAAGAATGCCTCGACCCAAGACCTGTCTGTGGAGACTGCACTCTCCTAATTACCTCAAAAGCCCCATGCCCCTGGTCTGAGGAGATTCCCGGCTCTAAAAAATCAGAGGGAATCTCCAGGACCAAGGGGGTTAGCTCTGAGGCTGAGGTAGGAGCCAAGCTCACCCAAGCAGATGCCCTGAGAGGCAAGTTCGGATCCGACAACTGTCTGATCGGACTGTCCTCCCCAGACCTGACTGGACAGCGTCGGCTCCTAGACTCCTTGAGTTCAGATGGAACCGAGGACGTTGGAGCAGTAGTCAGACCTGAAGATCCTGTGATAGGTCTTGGCTCCAACAGTTTCACTATGATCAGTTTTGGACATTCTGGCTCCAAGTTCCGAGATCGGACTGGAGGAAGAATCAACGGTGACAGGGTAGGTTTAGTCAGTTCTGAAGCCCTCTGGGTTGATCCAACCAACAAAACTTTGGTGAGCACCAGTGTCCTCAAAAACCTCTGCACCATGTGATCCACATCATCATCAGACAGCCTCCTGGAGGATCGAGTGGAGGGAGCAGGAGATCTGGAAGACTGTAATAAAGGAGACCTAAAAGTGGGAGATACCGGTTCCAATTCAGGGGACTAGCTCCGCAAATGAAACTCCAACGGCACCAACATAGAAGGAGCTGAGGTAGAAGGCTTCTCAAGCCTGACAGCCTTCGGGTCCGAAGAAGAAACTTTAGATAACTTTTTCGATGGCTCCAACTGAGCGCTCAAAGAAGAGGACCTTTTCCCTGACTTGTCTAATTTTGAAGAAGGGGACTGGCTGGACTTTGAAGGACCCTGACCTTCTTCAATTGCTTCTGAAAAATGGGTCTTCAACAAGCCTCTCAGAATGAGCTTTTTCTTTCTCTCTAGTAACACCCTGTGACTAAAGGAGTAACAGCACAGGACTCCTGAAGGTGAACCGCTCCGAGGCAGTAGACACAAATGGTATGTCCATCAATTATGGCCATTTTTTGGCTGCACTTTACACATTTGTTAAACATAGAGAGTTTAGTTTCCTTAGAATCTTTGGAAGCCATGACTAACAGCAACAATAACAAGAAAAACAGCTAACAACTATAGGGAAAACCAGAGACAAATGTAAGTATACAAAGTCCACTACTACTACTAATTTTTAAACAATTCTATTTTTTTTTAATGACAAGTACAACTCTAATTTAAATGGGCTAAGGCAGCTCTCTAACTTAAATGAACTAGCCTATACTGGCAGGAGAGAAAAACCCTCTAACTAAAACGGACTTTTTCTAAATTTAATGTCGGGATAGGGAAAGAAAGGCCTAATGGAAATAACGATGGCCAACAGCAGAAAAACGCGGAACACAGACAATTTATTTAGTAACAATTAACTAGAATAAATTGGATTGAAAACGAGTCTAACAATTTTCAAACATAAAGCAGAAAAAAACTACTTAGCCAAAGCCAGTATGAAGAGCACCCGATCTTGTTTAGCAGCAAATGAGATCTGGGGAGCTCTCCTAGTGCACGATGGGATAGGGTTTTAGCCATGTGCTTTGAGCTTTTGTATAAGACAGAGTCAGAACTGAGGATCGGTTCTGAACCCAACCTGCTAAGAATGAACGCATGATAGGACAGCATTACATCATAAATTTAGAGATGTGCAACCCTCAAATGAATATTAAAATGGAAAGGCACATGTTTTACACAAGAAATCAAAAGCCTGGTGAAACTATAGCAGCATACATTACCAACTTAAGAAATAAAGCAAAACTGTGCAGATTTGGTGATTTACAAAATGAGTTGATAAAATTAAGCTTGTGTGTGGTGTTAATAATGATGCAGTGAGAAAGATTTTGTTTTGCAACAGTGATTTAAAGTTGAGCACAGCCACTGAGATTTATCAAATATATGAACTTACAGAAAAGTATACGAATATGCTTACAAATTATGAAAGCTGTGCATGCAGTGTCTGCCAGTGCGAATGTTGATAGTGTACAACATAAAGCTAAGATGGAACAGAAATATAAATGGAAGGGTGTGGCAGCTTCTAACCCTAACTGCAAACTGAATAGGGCTACAACAAACAACCTTATTGTTAACTGTCATAATTGTGGAGGCAATCATGAACCCAAACGAGAGAGAAATGCATAGCTTTTGGTCAGCAGTGTCATAAATGTAAAAAATTGAATAATTTCTGGCGCATACTTTTAATAAAAGAGAGCACCCGAAGAAGCAAGTAGATCAGATAGAGAGCTGTAAGCAAACTTTCTATGTTGATGGTGTTTCAGTGATTGATGAAACAGTTAACACAGTAGATTATCAGTTGGCAGCAAAGAGTGAAATATGTTGTAATGTTCAAATTAATGGGAAACCTGCAGAGCTTAAACTAGACACTGGATCCAAGTGCAATGTTATATCAGCACAAATGTTTGCCGAAGTAAAAGCTGGTGAGAAACTTGACTCAGCAAAGTGTGCAAAACTAATTGCTTATGGTGGTGAATACATTCAAACTGATGGCGCAGTAGTTCTCACATGCTATGACTTGCAGTTTTACTTAGTCAAATGACACGTGCAGTCATTGTTAGGCCTCAAAGACAGTTTGAGAATGGGACTGATTTCATTTAATAAAGAGGTCCACCATATAAGTCTGAACAACAATGATGACAGTTTTACACAGAATATTTTTAGTGAATATGCTGATATTTTCAAAGACAAGCTTGGCAAACTTCCAGTCACACATTCCATGAAGTTAAACCATGAGATAAGCCCAGTTGTCAGACCAGTAAGGAAGGTTTCGGTAGCAATGCAGATCAAAGTAAAAGCAGAACTTGACAAAATGTTGAATTTAGGTGTAATCACTCCAGTAAAAGAACCGACTGAATGGGTATCCTCCATGGTCATAACTCATAAGAAAAGCTCAGATGATATTCGAATACATATTGATCTGAGAGACTTAAACAAAGGCCTTAAACGTCATCATCTGATGTGCACAGTAGAAGAAGTAGCCACTCTCATGCCTAATGCCACTGTTTTCTCATTTTTAGATGCAAAAAGTTTATTTTAGCAAATTTTGCTAGACCACAAATCTTCACTGTTAACCACTTTCAGTACACCACTTGGTAGACACAGATTCTTGAGAATGCCATTTGGGATAAATTCTGCCAGCAAATTATTTCAACATGCGATGGAACAAATTTCTTTTCTGGTTATCCATGTGGTACCATAGTAGACGACATTACTGGAGGGGACAATGGTGAAGATGAACATGACATAAATCTCAGGAAAGTTCTAGACCATGCACGTGATGTCAATCTTAACTGAATCCTTAGAAGTGTAAATTAAAACTGAAAGAAGTTACTTGTGTGGGTCATTTGTTTACCAGTTTTGGCTTACAACCAGATTCATCTAAGCAAACAATTCCTGAGATGCCAGTTCCAGAAAATGTTGCATCTTTACGTTTTCTTGGTATGGTCAACTATTTAGGAAAATTCAACCCAGACCTGAGTAAGCTTTCAGCACCGTTATGTGAGCTGACATGCGAAAATGTCAAATGGTCCTGGTTGGAGCAACACAAAAGGCATTTGATGCTCTGAAACAGAAAACTGCCAGTCCACCCACAATGAAATATTATGATGTTCACAAACCTCTAACTCTTTTTGTGTGATGCTTCAAAGTATGGTCTTGGTGCAGCATGTCTTCAAGAAGGCATACCAGTAGCCTATGCATCCGGAACTTTAACCCAAACAGAAATGCAGTATGCACAAACTGAAAAAGAGCTTTCGGCAGTAGTGTTCGCATGTTCGAAGTTCAGTGATTACATTTACGGAAAACCTATTCAAAGAGAGACTGATCACCAACCTCTAGTGACAATTCTGACAAAGTCAATATATATACCACCCCAGTATGCCTGCAATGCATGATGTTGAAACTGCAGAAGTACAATTTCAGTATAGTCTATACAAAAGGCAAATTATACCTTGCTGATGCTTTGTCAAGAACACCCACACAAACAACACAGCAGCATAACAACAAGCATGCTTAAAAGTCATGGAAGTCAAACATTTTTCCTCATCACGTCTTGATGAACTCAGAAATCACACAGACTCAACCCAATTCTCCAGAAGCTGAAATATTTTATCAGTCAAGGATGGCCAGCACATCAAACTAGTTTACCACTTGACATACAGAAGTATTTTCCTTACAGAGATGAGCACATGATGGAAAATGGAATCATCATGAAACGTCCTAAAGTAGTAATTCCTTCAGCATTACAACAGGAATGTATCAAAATTTTGCAACATGGTCACCCAGGTACTGATTCAACCAAAAGAAGGGCAAGAGGCATAATATTTTGGCCTTCTATATCAAAAGATATAGAGAAAGAAACTCTAGTATGTCCAATCTGCAACAGTACTAAATTGCACCAACAAAAAGAACCACTTCAGCTAAACCAGATTTCTGAATTACCATGGTTAACAGTTGCTACAGATATTTTCAAATGGAAGAGTCAGCATTATTTAGTGTTAGTAGACTCTTATTAGAATTCTTCTTAACTTAACATCCAGCATTGTCAATACAAAACTGAAGAGACATTTTTCTGTCCATGGTAGTCTGCACAAAGTCATATCTGACAATGGTGCACAGTTTACAAGTCAGCAGTTCAAGAATTTTGCTAAGTTTTGGGACTTTGTCCATGTTAATAGTAGTCCTGAGTATCCACAGTGCAGTTCAAAGTGCGAAACATTTGTTGGAGAAATCCAAGAGAGATGGTATCAATGTTTTTCTTAACCTACTTAATCTCAGAAATATTCCTTGACATAATTTCCTTGGTTCACCAGCTCAGAGATTAATGTCCAGACAGACGAGAACAACTTTACTGATCAGTAAACAATTGTTAGTACCAAATGTAAAGAACAACAGAATGGAGAAGGCTCGACTTTTCAGAAAACATCAGTCGCAAAAGATGTGCTACAATAAGTGCATCAAACATCTTAGACCATTACGACAAGAAGTTGTGAGAATACAAACATCTAAAGGATAAGACCCAGTGGGTATCGTCAAAAAACTTTGCGAAGAACCAAGATTTTACATCATACAATCTGATGGAATGGATTTAAGAAGGAATCAAAGACACTTATTGCCAGTCTCTAAACCAGTGATGCAGCAGATTGCCTGTGCCATGGAGACTATTTTTCAGAGCAACTCTACACTTGTTCAAATTCCAGACAGTGTACTTTCTTCAAGTAATCCTGATGTAATTCCCCAAATTCCAATTGAGAATTAATCCCCACAGACTGTCCCTGTTGCTAAATACAGTCAAAGTTTTTATGTGACCAGATCGGGTAGAATTTCCACACCCAATCTGAAATACACAGTGACTTGGACTTGACTATTTGTTCTTATATCCAAAGCCTCCAAACCACCTCCAAACACAAATGTTCACGAAAAGAAAATCCGCTGAACTGTACAAATAAAGGGTTCTCCTCCAATGTCACAGATTATTCCACCATTCGATAGTTGGTCACACAATTTATTAATAAAATCACAGCTCCAAAACACCACCAGATGAAATACAAACTTCCGTGTAATTACTACATATAAGCCAAAGATTGAGCGCGCTTTCGTCCGTTCCTTATGGACTTCATCAGAATCTAATGGATCATGGGATACATTCCTTAAATACACAAGCAAGCAGCTAATAAATCCAACTGACCATTAATTAACAATTAATTGAAGTAATTTCACTGAGTTGATATAAAAACACTTAAAAGAACTGTTGATACATAGAAACAGTATGTAACGTACTTCTGAATATGTAGCACAAAACTGATATATAACACAAAACTGTACAACGATGTTCTCATAGAAAAATATTACCCTAATTACACCTATTGTCATTCATTTTATAAAATCTAATTGTGTTTAGAAAAAACATATTTAAAGAGTATATGTGTATAAAAAATGTTTGTATTTCATCTGGTGGTGTTTTGGAGCTGTGATTTTATTAACATATTTGTTCTTATATGTTGATATGATATCTAGCTTGTTAAAATATCTTATTCTCCTACTGCATATCGAACAAATCAAAGAGGGAGGATGTAGATCATTGTGTGTATTGTACCTAGTCAACCACTGTAGCTAGACAGCACATGCATATACGTTACTGAGCACGTGTAAGAAAATGTCATTTTGTATAGTCAGTCAGTGAATGCAGGCATGAATGGAGATGCACATGCGAGTGTGTTTGAAGTAATGAGTCTGTCATTTAGCTTAAATATATGTCCCAGTTACAAACCCTGATGTGTTTATGTACAATAAACAACGTGAACCCATCATAGTCCCTCAGCGTCTCATTTGAATACAAGAGACGTGTGACAGACTGGTCCAACAACATGACTCACTTGAGCTACTCCATGTCCAACTAATCATAGGGTACGATCCCCCCCAATCACATCCCTGCTAGCTACAGATCCCCTAACATGAGTCTGGAAAACTACACCTCCTACCTAAACCTACTGGAATCTCTTAACATTCAGCCTAATACTATACTTATGAGTGACTTCAAGTACTCCTCCATTAACTGGGAAACTTATACAACCCATAATTCACTTGTTCAGAGGTTTTTGGACTTCATCAATGCAAATGCCCTGAAGCAACTTGTTAGCTCCCCAACTAGAGGTACAAATATCTTAAACATAGTACTCACGAACATGGAAGTATGCTGCTCCCTCCCATGCATTAACTCCTCCCTGGTAAGATCTGACCAAAAAATGATCTCTTTTAGTATTAAAACTAACCCAGAAGCCCTATTAAGCTCCAAACCTGTTAAGAACTTTGCTGAAGTCAATTATCTCAAACTAAGTGACAGCTTATTAAACTTCCAAGCCCCTTCAAACCTGGATGACACTGAGGCCTACTCTCAGCTGCACACAAAAGTACTGTACGACCACATTCATAGCTGCATAGAGAAAGCAGTAGCTATCCGACTCAAACCTATGATTACTGGCAAAAATAAACCACCCTGGTGGACCCCTGGCATAAATAGGCTATTCAACAAAAGAAAAAAAATCCTCTCCAAAGCCAAGAAGGAACAGACAAACTGGTGCAAAAAGAAACTTACCAGTCTAAACAAATTAGAGAACTGGTCAAATCTGCCAAAGCAAACTATAAAGCAAAGATAGCCTCCCAGGCAAAAGATAACCATAAGACTTTTTCAATTATGCTTGCAACCTCAGGGGAAATGCTAAGCAATGTGCCAAGTTAATCTTGAATGGCAACACTTAAACCCAGCCTGAAACTATAGCAAACCTGTTGGCCAACAAGTTGAGTTCAAATGTCTCCCCATCACTTCCTACCACACCCAAAGAAGTACCCGCAACTACCCCCTAGCAGTCATTATGACAGAACAGGTCCTTACTGCGCTCACTAAAGTCAAAAACACAACCTCCATGGTTCCCAACAACATTCCAGGATGCTTCTTGAATAACTTAAAACAGAATTTATCAGAGCCACTAAAAAATCCTCTTTAAACACATACTCCAAACAGGCTTTGTCCCAGAGGAATGGAGGACTGCAATAGTTGTCCCTCTGGACAAGGGGGGGGGGCATCAACTGACCCAGGAGCTACAAACCCGCAAGCTTAACCAGTCTTACCTGCAAGGCCATAGAGAGAATTATCATGGACCTGATCAATAATGACAAAACAACTCTACAAAAACTGGAGCAGACCCAATTTGGCTTTGTCAAAGGGATGTATTGCCTGCTTAATCTGGTGGACTTCTTCGAAAAAGTCACCAGGGTTATGGATGAGGGCAAAACTGCTTATCTAGACCTAGCCAAGGCTTTCGACACAATCCCCCACTCGGGATCATCGAAAAACTGACAGAGATAGGCATAAATCCCTACATCATCAGATGGATAGCCAACTGGCTCACTGACAGGACACATGTTGTCCAGATAGATGAATCCACTTCCAATAAGAAACCTGTTACTAGCAGTGTCCCACAGTGCTCAGCACTGCGGGACGGCCCCTCCTGTTTGGTATATACTTCTCTGAAGAGAAGGCCAATGCTGGGCACCTCTGGCTCACCAAGTTCGCGGACAACTGTAAGTTGGGAGCAACCATTAAATCCCTAAATGATGTTGACATCCTACAACAAGCCTAAAAGTGACAAATGACTGGTGCCAAAACCGTGGTCTAAACTAAATGCTAAAAAATGCATAATCATACCCTCCTGTAAATCAGATATCCCTGCAAATTAGAATACCAATTGCAAACCCCTAAAAATAGACCCAGTGGTGAGGAACCTAGGAACACAGACAGTAACCAAAACTTTGACCACCAGGTAGTTACAATAGTGAAGAAATCCTTCTGTGTAGCTCAACTTATAGGTAAAGGCATGGCATCAAGATCAAAAGATGTCACAGTGCCATTGTACTCAGCCCTCATCAGGCCCATAAGAGTACAATGCTCCCCTTCTGCATGTACCTAATGGGGCACTTACACCAACTGGAATGTCCCCAGAGATTTCTCACTAAAAAACATACAAAGCATAAGACACGTGCCTTATGCACACCTACTAAAGGCCCTATCCCTTTACTCAGTCCCATGTCATTTATTGAGAAAGGACTTATGCCTGACCTACAAGGCATTCTCTGATCCAGCCCTGATGAAAATGTTGCATATCGGCAAGAAAAGTTACACAAGGGTAACGTATTCCATGGACCTGAACCTTATTTGTGACTCTTAACAGAACTTGCTGAGGAGACAGATTCATATCCCAACGGCTACCTCATCTATGGAATAAACGTCCCATCTTCGTGAAACACAGCACATTCCTCACTCTATTCAAAAAGAATTTGGATAAATGGATGGGGAACTGTAAATTCACTCCTGGGGTACTGCCCATGTCCCTTATGGGCAGAGACAATCTGTAAAATGGCTCAGGGCTCCAATACCCAAAGCCCTGCTACTACCCCAATCCATATCTGGGGAATTAAAATATAATATTGTTATATCCTGGGTATTACTGGCTATGCTTTTAAAGGCATTTTTGCCATTAGCCTATTAACTAACAATGAACCTGTGAATACATACAGCAACGGGACTGCTGCCCTGTTGCAAACCCCTGCTTTACACAATTTTAAGTGCCTTCTGGTAATTTAGGGGTGTGGGGGCATAAGCCCCAATGGACATTATGCAGTTTAATTCTCAATAATTTACTAAACGAAAATAAAATACAAGGTCGGCCTACATCACACAAGGGGGTGGTGCTTGTTACTGTGCATCTCTGGTGTGTCCTAATATAAACAATCGCCAAAGACACCACTGATTCTGCTTTTTGGCAAATTATGAATTAAAATCACTCAATAATACCAGACACTGAGGTTTCGTTTTTTTTTTTTTTTTTTTTATTGTTTAGAAAGGACAAATTAATACATTTCCATTAACTCTACAACGGAATGTTTGTATCTTTCGGCTTTTCCCGGTTAGGGGTCGCCACAGCAGAACTCCGGTCCGGGTCCGCTAATGATTGGCAGTAGAGTTTTACGTGCTGGCTTGCCGGGGCTAACGCACAACCTTCAACAAAGGAACGCCCGTTCATGCATGTCGCCACACAGAAGACGCTCTAACCGAGAATCGAACGGGCAACATCTAACTGTGAGGCGACAACGCTACCGCAGCACCACCACCGCAGCATAAAAGCTTTTAAACATCTCTCACTTCCATCTGAGTGTAGAACAAATGATGGGCAAGATGTGGTACAAATGCAATTACTAACCTTTCAACTAAGAAGATCACATCTTTCTACTTCTTTCGGCCTTTCACATGCTGGTCAAAATTAATTTATACTTGCATACTGTTCTTTTGTTTAATTAATACAATTCACTATTCTACTATTTGCCATAGACATCAGCAGACCCTTTAAATGCAAAAATGTGACGGACATGAGATTTTTAAAGTTCAAATGTGGAACGTTCCTCAAAATGGGGTACACCACAAGTGTGCGTTTTCCGCAATCACTTCGTACATGATGGCAAACAAGTATTCTGGGAAAAAAGTTAACCAAAACATTTCGTTGGCTTCACATGAAGTAAAAGGCTATTTTCCTTCTTCGCCTTACATGCACAGACAGGGCAAAGGGGGCGAATAGTTAGAACTTACAAACAGAATGATGGTCAGGTACTATCTTCAACATTTCTGCACAAACCACGCGTTCACACTTCCAAGTATTAAAAAGCCCCACCCTGAACCATGTCACACATACAGTAGTACTATTTAACTTACACTTCGAAAGAAAACAAGCGCCACTCCACTACCTACATCCAAATTCGAAACGGCTGAGCCACCTAAACGCCACAGTGTATGTACCCCGTGCCCTACTAATGTCCATCACAAGAAAAGAACAAAAAGATGATGATGTCGATGGTACATATTTTCTTTTTCAAACCACTTCAGCAAAAG
>NC_056732.1:477472801-477587801 GCF_019279795.1 Protopterus annectens | reverse complement strand
TTCAGGCAGTTCTCAAAATTCCCATGATTTACACATCTGACTCATGTCTGACCAGTACCAGCAGTTTGTGCAGGTTGATTTCCCATAGGGACTTTATACTGTTGATGCTAGGTAAGCCTTTGAGCTATGGCTCATGACACTGATATAAAACCCACAGCCCATGGCCAAGGTGACATTGAACTCTGCACTATTATACACCCGCAACATTGTTAAACTTGTGTCAGTCAGCTAGAGTCTGGGTTCTCATCTGAAGGACCATACAGACTGGAGCCAGCAGTGTAGGAAGTGCCCAGTTAGGAGTCATTAGAGGATTTGGCTGCAGTGAAACCTGATGTGAGGTTGAAGCAGGCAATGTTCACTGTAGTACTAGCAAAGAGACAATGTCTGGTCAACAGCTATTGGCCATCTTATTGACACCAAAAATTAAAACTGATGCATGCTATTCTATACCCATTTACTGGCCACACCCGAAATCAGTCATAACCTAAAGCCATGTAACACAGCAGAGTGGATGGGGCCCAGTTGTCATCATTAGGTGGAGGTGGGACTAAACAGGGGTGTGAAAAAGTTACTGTGTAGGGAGGAAGTGGAGCTTCCTAGGGAAAAGAGAACCAGATGTTTTGCGTGCTGAAAATTTTACTGTGTATACTGTGTAGGGAGGAAGTGGAGCTTCCTAGAGAAAAGATGGCCAGATGTTTTGGGTGCTGAAAAAGTTACTGTGTATACTGTGTAGAGAGGAAGTGGAGCTTCTTATGGAAAGGATGGCCAGATGTTTTGGGTGCTGAAAAAGTTACTGTGTATACAGTGTAGGGAGGAAGTGGAGCTTCCTAGGGAAAAGATGGCCAGATGTTTTGAGTGCTGAAAAAGTTACTATGTATGCTGTTTAGGGAGGAAGTGGAGCTTCCTAGGGAAAAGATGGCCAGATGTCCTGGTTGTTTTTACAGAACTGGTCCCAAGGGACATAACTACAGCAGAAGGTGGAGTACAGCACCAGTATGGATGTGATAGGGGAAGTGGGTCTACCAGCAGGAGCAATTCAAACTTTGAACGCCTCATCCGGGGGGGGGGGCATCCCATTTGTGCAATGGCACTGTCAACAGCATCCACTAGCAAGGATGATGTGAAACTGTATGACTTTGTCTGCCTAGTCATGTGAAGTGGGGAACAACCACAGAGGCTACATCTATGAGGGGAACCCTTTCATGCCTCACCAGGCTCACCATCATTAGGTGGCACCAAGGAAGTGGCCGTGTGTCACCCTAAGGTATCTGCTTTGTGGGGAATTGCCACAGTGGAGACAGAGGAATGTTGGCCATGGGTGTTGCATTGACCATGGTGCTTACAGACAAGAGACCCCACAGAGGCAACAATGGCTTCCAAATAGAACTCCAAGTAGTTATAGACATCCTTGCTTAAGAGTAATTCTTGTCAGAATCGTGGACCAGCACTTCCCCATAACTTCTCTAGCCAGCTTGATTTACATGGGTATCTTTTGATAGTATAAGAATTATCTCATGTTGTCTGATGATAATCTATTATTGATCGGGATTTGAGAACTTATGTGGATAGTGAGGTATCTTTTGACCAACATGTAGCCATTGTCATAAGAAAGTCCTTATATATTGAGCATATAAACAAAGAGGTTGTGTCTAGAGATATGGATGTCTTTGTCCCCTTTTACTCAGCTTTCTTTAGTCCAGTCATTGAGTCTAATGTCCTCCTTGGCATGTATGTGTCCAGACAAGTGTAACAACTGGAATGCCTGCAGTGATACCTTACTAAATGGATAAAAGCCCTAAACAATACATCTTTCATGGACCGACTTAAAGCCCTGTGGCCATACTCAGTATCCTACAAACTGCTAAGAGGTGACCTGTATCTGGCATACATGGTATCCTTTGAACAAATACTGATGAATTTACTGCACATAAATCAAGTCAAGTGGCATCAGGAAATATTTGGTCTAGGGATCTAAAACTCTTTTGCAACATCAACAGAATATTTTGGAGGGACAGGTATATCTCACAGAGTATACCATTGCTTTTGAACAGACTCCCCATTAACATAAAACAAAGCTTATCCCCGTCCATATTCAAACGCAATTTGGATCTATGGATGGGAAAAAGAAAATTTAATCCAGGACTGCTCCCTGTCCTACTAATGGACAGAGACAGCTCCTAAATGCTTCATCCTATGCATGGGTCTCCTCAAATTATTTATGTTATGATCCGAGTTATTCTCATTGGGGTAAAATATAAATGTTAAGTTGTCTATCTCGCCTTCATTCTTGCTGGATGGGTTCGGAGCCGACCTCGGCTCCGACTCGACCACTCTAAAAGCTCGAGAGTTGGTTCCACCGGCTCGAGGCTCCCCTTATATCCCACAATGCTAGGCGAGAGTTACCTCAGATCTCGTTTGCCGCTACAGCTATCGAGGTGTTGGTTTTCTACCGGTTCTTGGTAAGTGACTTTTCTTGTGAAGTTAGTCTATTAAAACCCCTTTAATTTTAATATTTTTACTTATTTCCCTTAGTTTAGAGGAATTATTATCCCCTTTCTTAAAAATTCCTGTTTTTTTCCCTCAAGAACTTTAAGTTCTTCCCTTGGGCCTACAGGCCTTTTTTTTCTTTCCCTAGTGGAGTGTGTGTGTTAGTTTTCTTATTTAAAAAACCTAGTTAGTGGTTTATTATAATTTAAACTAGACAGGGTGTAATTAGTGTGTTTGTGACTGTGTGTGTGATTACACCTTTTGAGATGTCTAAAGAAGCAAAGGTCTCCGGATTCAAGAAGTGTGATGCGTGCTGTCAGAAAATGTCTCTGACAGGCGCTCACACTTCTTGTGTCTACTGTCTGGGACCTTTGCACCTGCAGGACTCCTGTGCTGTGTGCCATGGCTTCAGCCCCAGGGTCCTGCAGGAAAGAAAAAATAAGTTAATTTTAAGGGGCTTACTCAAGCCAGAGGATTCCCTTTCTGTATCTACAGGGAAGCCCTCTAAGGCATCTAGGTCTTTGGCTCCGACAACTGAGCCGAGACCTAAGGTTTCTAAACCTCTGTCTACATCGGCTCCGGCTGGAGCCGATGAGTCTCAGTCCACAGTTTCTGTGGTTCCTCGGCTCCGGCTGGAGCCGAGGTATTAGAAATTCCCGTGTCGGCTCCGACCAGACCTTCGGAGCCAACAACTAGGAAGAGGTCCAGGTCACCATCCCTTGGCTCCGTTCATTCGGCTCCAGGATCTCCCCTGCTGTCTGAACGGAGCCAAAGATCTCACTCCTCTAGGTCATCGAGGCTGTCGGATCATGACCTTCAGAGGGTAGTGAGTCAACTTCTTAAGTCGAGGCACTGGCCCAGATGCTTCAGAGCCCGACTCATCAGTCGATGCCTGCCCGGTCCATCAATATATTCCTCCTTCGACTCTCTTGAGCTCGGAGCCGGGTCGCGTCGGAACCGAGACTGTGATAGCGTCGGAGCCAATACAATTGTCTTCGGCTCCGTCGTCGGCTCCGATTTCTTCCTTGGAAGAATCTCGGCGCCGGACTTCCCTCGTCGGCTCCGAGGGGTGAGTGGCATCGGACCCTTGTCCGACCCCCCTCTCCCTCTCGGTGCTTCGGCGCTGGTGAGTTCGGCACCGACATCGGCCTCGGAGCCATCTCTGTCGGTGCCGAGGGAGGTTCTTAGCTTCGGGCGGGGACCTCTGGCTTTGCCTGACAGGGGTGCATTCGAGGTCATGCGGAGTGTGTTAGAGCCTGGCTCTACTCCACAGTCGGCTCCATCCGCCCCTCCCTCTACGGTGCCTCAGGTCAAGTCGACTCACTCCCTCATCCCGGACCACAGAGAGCCAGCTCCTCAGGAACCCCCTGTGGGATTTCATCCTCTTCCGAGGCCTCTCCTGATTTGGCAGAAGAGCCCCTCGGAAGAGGAAGTGTAAGAGGGAACACATTGGCTCACCTGAGTCCATCGCGTCTGCCACAGCTTTGGAGGATTCTGAGGGTTGCCCCCGGTCCCCTTCTGAAGATGTCTCATTTGCAGACATTCTAGAGATCCTGAAGCATAGGGTAATTTGGCCAGCCCTTAACCCTTCGGAGGATGAATCTGTGTATCTTCAGGCGTTTGGCTCTCCCCCTTCCACCTCCTGGCTGTCCCCCTTGACCCCCTCATGCAGGTGGTTGCTAAGAAGGCATGGACGGCTCCTGATTCAGTGGACCCCACTCCCAGGAGACCCTCCAAGTTCATAACGGCACCAGCAGACAAACAGTTCTTGACAAAGGAGTCTCTGTGGATGCTATGGTGGTAGCTGCTGCCACTAAGAAGGAGCTAGCTGATCCTTCAGTACCTGTCCATCCACCTAACAAGGAATCTAGGTCCATGGACAGGTACGGGAAGCAGATGTTCTCGTCAGCGACATTCACCATGCGTTAAGCTGAACTACCTATGCCATTTTACCGTCTTCAAAGGGACTTGATCAAGGAAGCGAGTGAAATGTTAAAGGACCCTACAGCTGCGGGTTTTCAAGATAAGATGAACACGCAGCTGGCTACCCTTAACTCCATAACCAACTCCTCCATGCGCCTTCTTTCTTACGCGGCTGATGTAGCGAGTAGAGCCGCAGGGACAGGTGTGGCCTTACGTAGGCATGCCTGGATGCGGCTATGCAATTTTGCGGACCCCTTCAAGGCGTCTTTCACTAACTCCCGTTTGATGGATCATCTCTTTGGTCCTCAAGTGAAAGAAACCTTGACTAGGTGCGAAACTGATGGCAAGACCCTTTCTGCCATCGGAGTCCGTTTTCTACTCCTTCTAGGCCTTACCCCAAAGGCCAGAAAGGTGGAAAGATGTGGTTCTGTAAACAATCTCAAGGGACTTCGCCTGACGACAGAGTCGTTTCCCGCCAGAGGCAGAGGCGGAATAACAATGGTAGACGCCGCCCTAGGGGCAGGGGGTCCGCAGAACCAGGGCAATCGGAAGCCTTCTCTGACAAGCCCTTTCAGCATCCCTGAGGTGTTGCCCGACTGCCCACCTTTGGAGGCAGTCGGGGGAAGATTGTCACTGTACCCAGAAGCCTGGCTATCCCTGACTCAAGACAAATGGGTACAGTCCATCATTTCCGAAGGCTATTCTATCCCCTTTCTTCGCATTCCAAACCAATCAAAAAAATCCCTTCCAGATGTTCCACCCGCTCAAAGGGATCTAGCGGTTTGGGAGATTTCAAAACTGCTTGCAAAAAGAGCAATTCAGCCAGTTCCAGCAGACCAGCAAGGATCCGGAATCTACTCAAGGTTCTTTTTAGTTCCAAAGAAAACAGGGGACTGGAGACCAATTTTGGATCTCAGTATCTTGAACAGATCAGTCAAGAAAACAAGATTTCGGATGGTCACGCTGCAATCCATCCTTCCCCTTTTGGGCAAAGGAAACTGGATGTGCTCTATAGACCTTCAGGATGCGTGCTATCACATAAAATGAACAGACGCTCCAGAAGATTCCTCCGCTTCAGGCTGGGAACCAGTCATTTTCAGTTCAGGGCCCTGCCCTTTGGTCTCACCACTGCCCCGGTGTTTACCAAATGCATGGCAGTGGTAGCTTCTCACCTGAGACGACAAGGATTCCAGGTGTTTCCATATTTGGACGACTGGCTCCTCACAGCTCCCACCAAGCATCTCCTTCTGATGGCCAGGGATTACACTTTTCGCATTTGTCAAAAGTTAGGCATTTCAATAAATTGCGAAAAGTCTGTTTTGTCGCCTTGTCATGCTATTACTTTCATAGGCGCAAATCTAGACACAGTAGACATGTCTGCGAGACTAACACATCAGAGAATAACAGATATTCACAAACTGGTCTCACTCCTTTTCAACAACAACAGAATCAAAGCCAGGTTAGTTCTGAAAGTGTTGGGAATTATGGCGGACCATACCTCTGCTTCCATTAGCCAGATTCCACATGCGGATCCTTCAATGGATGCTCTTTACTCAATGGTCATACCAGCAACTTCCAATATCTCACACCATTATGATCACGCAGGCGTGCAAAAATCATCTCATGTGGTGGATGTCTTCCCCTCAGCTCTTGTTGGGAAGACCCTTTGTTCCACCCCCTCGGGTTGCTACTCTGACAACGGATGGGTCCCTGATCGGGTGGGGGCATTATCAGGGCAGGACGGTCCAGGGCACATGGCAACCAAACGAATGCCACTTGCACATAAATGTTCTGGAGATGAGAGCAGTGCTTTTAGTGTTGCAAGCCCTTCAAGACTCTCTTCCCTTGGGAACGATTGCAATCCAGACAGACAATATGTCTGTAGTGTGGTACATCAACAAACAAGGCGGAACCAGGTCATACCCCCTGTGTCGAGAAGCACTCAGATTGTGGCAATGGGCGATTTCTTCTCAGTGGTTTCTGATAGCAACGCACATCTCCGGGAAGTCCAATCAAATTGCGGACAAGTTGAGCAGAGCTATCCTCATGCCTCACGAGTGGTCTCTGAAAGACTCTGTTGTGAGAGAAATTTTCCTCAAGTGGGGTCAGCCTTGCTGCGATCTTTTTGCTACTCCCCAAAACAGCAAGTGCAGAGAATATTTCACTCTATTCCCTTTACCAGGCCAACCCAGCAGAGACGCTCTAGTCCAAGTTTGGCCCGGGACTTCTGTATGCATTTCCTCCTTCCCACTAATCTCTCAAGTGATACAGAAAGCTATCGCTCAGAAGGCCTCATTGATCCTCATTGCTCCTTACTGGCCTCGACAGGTGTGGTTCCCCTTTCTACATCGATTTCTATTGAGCGACCGTGGAATCTGGACCTAGTTCCAGATCTTTTGATCCATCAGTCGGGTCAGTTTCATCGCTCCCTCCCCTCTCTGAACCTCACTGCTTGGTTCCTCCAGTTCCAACCTTAGCCAGGCTTCCTCAATTATCTCACTCCGTTCGAGATATTTTGATAGCTTCCCATAAATCTTCCACTCGGAAGATTTATTTGAGTAAGTGGAAACGCTTCACATATTGGGCTCAAGGAAAGGACATAGATCCTTTCACTGCTTCCATCCAATTAGTCCTTGAATTTCTAGCTGAACTCTTCCATGCAGGTTCATCTCCCTCTACTCTTAAAGTTCAATTGGCAGCTATTTCTAACTTTCATGTGGGTATTTCTGAATCTGCCTTAATGTCCCACAAGCTTTGCAAAGCCTTTTTGAAAGGAGTTTTTCTCCTCAGACCTCCTATAAGAAATCCTCCTTCTCCTTGGGACCTAAATTTAGTTCTTGCTTCTTTGATTCTTCCCCCTTTCGAACCTGCAGTCTCCTGTTCTTTAAAATTGCTATCATGGAAGACTCTTTTTCTGGTAGCTATTACTTCAGCTAGAAGAGTTTCAGAGCTTCAAGCACTCAGCTGTCGACCTCCTTATCTATTGTTTCATAAGGACAGAGTATCCTCACGAACTAACCCGTCCTTTTGCCTAAGGTGGTCTCGGCGTCAAATCTAAATCAAAGCATTGACCTCCTGTCTTTTTCCAGAATATTCCAATAGGTCTGAACAAAAATTACACTGCCTGGATGTTCATCGTCAATTGAGGTACTACTTGGATAGAACAAAACAATTCAGAAAATCTGATCAGCTGTTTGTCTCCTATGCGGAAAGCAGAAAGGGACTTTCAGTTTCAAAGGTATCATTATCCAGATGGCTAACATCTTTGATTTCCCTTGTATATGAAATTAGACACCAAAACTGCCTAATAAACCTAAGGCCCATTCCACCAGAGCTTTGGCTACTTCTTTAGCCTTCCAAGACAGACTGCCTATTGACACCATTTGTGCAGCGGCTACTTGGGCTACTCCTCACACTTTCATTTCTCATTATAAGTTGGACTTAGCTTCTAGGCATAGAGCTAACTTTGGTTCCACTGTTCTCAGGAGTCTGTTCCGTTAGGCCACCCGGGACAAGGTGCTAGGGACGCGGTCCCATCCAGCAAGAATGAAGGCAAGATAGACAACTTAACATATAGAAGTTATGTTCTTACCATAACGTTCCATGTCAGTTGTCTTCTTCGCCTTCTTCTTGCCCACCCTCCTTCCCCCTGGCCTGGACAGACCTAGAGGAGTTGTGATTGTGACCTCTCTTTCTACCACCTCTTTCTTAGGCATATGCTGTTGTGCATATTTCCTGGATCAGGATGTAGGTCACCCTTCTTTCTTCCTGTTGTTAGAGGTGGACTCTGTTTAGAGTTATTCTGTTACTATTATAAGCTGGGGTTAGCTTACAAACGAGATCTGAGGTAACTCTCGCCTAGCATTGTGGGATATAAGGGGAGCCTCGAGCCGGTGGAACCAACTCTCGAGCTTTTAGAGTGGCCGAGTCGGAGCCGAGGTCGGCTCCGAACCCATCCAGCAAGAAGAAGGCGAGAAGAAGACAACTAACATGGAACGTTATGGTAAGAACATAACTTCTATTTATCGACCATGGAATGTGTAAAGCAAGTCTGTATCTGTAACCAAATGAAAATGGTTAATTTGATCACCAGAAGAGAAACTTTAGGATGGTGGCGCCTTTTGTGGCAGTGGCTACTCTGGCTCCCAGTGTGCATTTTGTATTTTTATGTATTTTTTATTGACTTACTATTCATTTGGGAGTCCATTGTTGATCAGATTTGCAGGGGTCTACTTTATGCACTCGAAACAAAAATCCAAATCCAAATAGCGCGACACATAAAGAGCAAACCGTGAATACATCGAACGTACTAAAGCGCGAAATTGAAAACCTCGAACCGTCATAGTCGGCCAACCCACCACAAGCAACACACTACCTACCCAAACACAATAAAAAACACATACATACACTAAGCAAAACCCTACTTCTAACCCTAAATTAAAGCACCAAAACCCTACTGCTTACCCTACACTAAACCCCACATACACAACTATCTATGCACTATCCTTAACCCCTCCCTAACCCTAAGGTCCGTAACTGCTGCACACTTCCTGTATGGAGCTATACCCAAACAAACTAACTATTCCACACACATACACTTAAAACCCTACACTAAACCTTGCATACATTACCTACACAAAACCTTAGATACACTACCTACCTATGCACTTACCTTAACCCCTCCCTAACCCTAAGGTCCATAACTATCGCACACTTAACTTACGGAGCTATACCGCAGATGGGCCAACAATGCAAATTAGATATTTCCACTTTTGTGGTTTTGTTCGTTCGATGTATTTGCGGTTCGCTCTTTACGTGTCGCGCTATTTGGATTTGGGTTTTTCAGCTTTCGAGCCCATAAAGTAGACCCGATTTGCAGTTGTCTGAAGCAGTGGTGTTGTTTGGGCTTAGGCTGTGGATTTGCTGTGGTTTTGGTGATTGTGCCTGTTTTGGATCATTGGGATGACCAAGGCCATTCAGGCAGTTGCGTCAAAGGTGGAAGGCAGAAACCCGGCTTGGTCTGCTAAATTGGATGTTGAAGGGATCCGTCTGGGACTTGAGATGATGTAGTTGTTGAAGATGAAGCTGGCAACGGTTTGGACAGAGGTGATGGTGAGGATTGCTGTGGTTGCTTGGCTGCTTTATCACATTGGTCACTGAGATCATTTGAGCCTTTGAATGGTGGCAGTTAAATTTGGGTTCTTTAATCGGAGACCGGTCTGGAACTTGGGACATTAATGTTGCTGAAATAGAGCTAGTGACTTTGTGGATGGCGAGGATTGTTGTGGTCGCTGGGATGTGTCGAGCATGTTTAATGCAGATGTGATGACTTCAGTTGGCTTGGACTCTGTTGCTGTTGTGTTATTGTTGTGTATGTGTACTTGTTTATGTTTGCACATGAGCTCTGAGAAATGCAATTTCATTCATCTGTGCACTGTTGCTGTATGGTTTGAATGACAATAAAATTTACTTTGAAACCTGCTAGGCTTAAAATGTCTTGTAAGGGCAGCTAGCCTACTATCTGTCTATGAAACTAAGTGGCTGACCAATGACCTGAGCAGATAAACATGCTCAGTTTCCCTTCAATCCAAGCATTGCAAGCCCCATGTGTATCATTATGCATGCCATGCATTTACAGTAATCTTCTCTGCCATGGCAGTAGTGCAGATCACCAACTTGCACATCTTTTGATTTGTCTTCTACGGCACTGAGCTTAAGCACTGCCTGGAAGATGGCACTGTTATTCACTGGCAATCCACTCATTAGTGCTATCATCACACCCTATAGTGGTGCCACTGTCCAATGCTGGCATGTAAGCTGGTGATGATGGTTCACTTTGTATTGGTCTGCCAGTCATGTCCTGTTCTTCCATAACCAGTGGAAAGGGAGAGATGGGTTTCACAGGCATCATAGCTGTGTCAGTAGATGTGGATGGTGGGATATCCTTTATGGTAATGATTGTTGCTAGTGGTACTTTGTTGTCATAGTGTGCTGCCATCATCATGTGGTGTGTGCTGCTATGCCTGTATTCAGAAGCCTCTTTAGGAGAAATATGATGTGCTTACCTTCAGAATCCTCATGCAAGTGTTGTGCTACAAGACCATGGTAGTGCCTTAAGAAGGTAATACCAACCTAGTGCATCCCCAGCAGAGACACACGATGTTGTAAGTAATCCAGCCTCCACATCTAAGCCTGCACCACATATCAGCAGCTTCTCACTATACTCAGAGATGGACACCAAGATGTACTCCATTAGAAAGAGCGTTCCATGATGGCAGACCCCACCTGTGGCCATTTCATTCTGTGCAGTGGTTTGAGCTTTTATGCAAGTATACAATATCATGTAAGTGACCCCATGTCAGACCTGTTGTGCTGATCTGCTGTGGCCACCAACAGGATTCACATCTGTAATAAGGCTTAGCCACACACACTCCTGGAAGGTCCTGTCAGCCCTGTCTGTGCCCATATTACACCTTCCATGCACACATACAGCCTGTAGTAATATTTCTGTATTTGCCAGAAGGAACTTTTCCAGCTATTGATGTTGTTTTGATACCATCTACTTTCCTGTATATGGTGACACAAACTATGGTCTGTGCCTGGCTACAAATATGTCTTCTATCAACTGTACCAGTCCACCACCCACGTGAAAGAAATGGTTGCAACAAGTGGCATATCTGCTAAACACCACTTTCACAGGCCATGCCTCAACAGCAGTTCACTTGGGACATCTAGGGGATGGAATGTGGTATAGCACATGCCTTTTGCTCTGTCTGTATGAAACTGTGTCCCCCCAGGCCACACTGCCATGTGTCCCACAGAATACATCTGCAGCCTGCATCATTTACCTGGTGTGTTTCCCTCACCCTTTCTTTGTGTATCTCGCTGTGAAAGATCTGAGGCATTTGTTGCTCCCAACTAACTTTAAATGCCTGTTTTTGCTCTTGTATAGCACTTTTAATTTTATTTGCATTCTACTATCTGTTTGAATTGTCTGAACTGACTGTTTTTTTTTTGCCACATTTTACTGTAAACTGTACTAGTTTAGCTGTACCATTGCCCAGTTCCATGTTTGGTGGTTATAGACGCAAATGTTTTGATTGTTAAATTTTCCCTTAATACTTTGCTTGTGGTCCTCTAAAGGTTTTCCATGGCCCTGCTCAACTGGCAGGTGAAACACTAAGCCTACCCACAGTGGTACCATCACACCTCTCACACACTAGCCATTACTAAGTGCGACCTCCTTTTCTGACCATATAAATTTACCTATCACTATGGACAGACAATTTCCCACAGTTGTTCCAGCCACCTTGGTCGACATGAGCATCCTGAGGCAGTGTAGCAACTATCTCATGTTCACTGGCAGTCCTGTACTCCTAGTCCACACAAACTCAACATGCAAAAGATGCAACTATATTAACAACCTTGAATCCATACTGTCTCACACACCAGTCAGTACCTATGACAATGAGCGGGTTGTCAGCATGCACACCTCACCTACTACTCCACCCGGACCCACATCACACATACCTACATATACAGAGGTTCTCCCCAGAAACATACCTAAACACCAGAGACCTCCCAAACACAAACACAAGCATGCTACACATAATACTTCCTCTGCAGAACACAATACACATAATAGCTGTCGCACCAGTGTCTCATCTGTCAAGCCCTTAAGGCAAAATACAAAATGATATTAGTCATAGGCTGATTCCATTGTGAGACACACAGATGTTCATGTTACCCGGCTGGATAAGGAGAAGGTCACAGTCAGCTGTATGTCAGATGCCAAGATCCGCCATATCACACATGCACTCAAGTATCTCAAAAGTAGGTACTGTTATGAATTTGTCATAGTCTATGTTGGTGTGAATGACTTCTAACTTACCTCTTTGAACTATGTGAAGAGAGATATGACTGAGCTCTCGGACTATGTGTCTCAGGCAGGTATGGCCCTAGCCTTTTGCAGCATTTTACCTTTACCTAGGATGATGCCTCAATACAAACAGAAAATGACTGACTTTAATAATTGGCTTAGTTTATGGTGTCATTCTAAGGGAATACTGTATCTGTCAGCCTGGGATTACATGATCAACGGACCTCGATGCTTTGCCAGAGATGGTCTTTATCTGTCACCCCTGAGATTTCAGCTACTGGCTAAGACTCTTGCCACTCCCATAGTGCCTTTTTAGGCAGTGTCTCAAGGACAAAATTCCAGACATAAAAACTCCATCTAAAAACAACCCCAAGGTTATGTTGCTAAACGCTAGGAGTCTTAACAAGCAACTACACTCACTGGAAGCAGTCCTCATCTTGGAAGACTTAGACATTTGTGCAGTCACAGAGATTTGGTTCAAGGCAGGCACCCCAACCATACCAGGCTGCACCTCCTTCCACATGTGCAGACCACAAACAGAAGGCATGACAACTAAGGGAGGTGGTGTATCAACATTCACTAAAGATAAATACACCTTCAGATAGGTTAAACAGTATGATTCCCTGGATATACTTCAGGTGCAATTAACTGTTCATAGGACACCTATTCAAGTCATTGCCATGTACAGGACTACCTCCATGAATCAGGACACCCACTCTTCCTAGATGGATCTACTTGAGTCTATCAAGAAACATATGAACACCCTGGTTTTGGGCAACTTTAACTACCCATCCATTGATTGGGTAAATTACTCATGCTCTAACGCACTTGCCCAAAGGTTCCTCAACTTTGTTAACTCCAATGCACAGGACGAGCTAGTTGATACCCCCACAAGGGGTGTCAACATCCTAGATCTGGTGCTTACCAATATGGGGGACCACTTTAGCACCCCCACTGTGAGGTCTTACCTAGTAAGATCTGACCACAAATTAGTCTCATTCAAAGTAACTATCACACCTGAACCCCCCCCCCCAGAAACAACTAACCTAAAAAACTTCTCCAAAGCAGATTATAACCTTACAGGATGGTATAAATAGCTTTAGTGCACCTCCCCCCTCAGATGGAATTGGCAACTACACTAAGTTCTACACTAATGCTTTATACAAACACCTGTATAACTGCATCGACTCGGCCATACCTGACAGGTGCAAAACAAGCTCCTCAAAGAAGAGCAAACCTGCCTTTTAGACAACTGCCATTAACAGGCCTTACAATAAGAGGAATAAATTGCTGTCCAAGAGTAAGAGGGAATGAGCCCTAAACTGGAAACACTCCCTCCTCAGTTTAAACAAACAAATAAGACTTCTTGTGAAGTCTTCCAAAGCAAACTACGAATCCAAATTAGCTTCCTTAATTAAACACAACCCCAAGGCATTCCTTAGTTACATCCATAACCTAAAAGGAAAGGCCCAGATTTGTGCCGAACTGGTAGTTAATGATACCACATATACTGAGCCTGTGGACATAGCTAACCTGTTAGCTGACAGGTTCTGTGAAAACTTCACCCCCCTGTCCCCACCTCAAGTACCCCATGATATCCCTACTATCTGTCCTCTACCTTGTATCTCTAAAGAGCAGGTCATAAATGCCCTCTATAAGGCCAAAAACACAGCATCTGTGGGAACTGATAACATCCCAGGTTATGTCCTAAATGTGCTCAAACAAGAATTAGCAACACCACTGGATGCTGTTTTCAAACATAGTCTAAGCTCTGGCTTCATCCCAGCTTAATGGAAAATAGCCACCGTTATCCCCTTGCACAAAGGTGGTGCTTCCACTAACCCTGGGAAATATAGAACTATTACCCTGACTAGCCTTATCTGCAAGGCCATGGAGTGAATCATCATGGACCTTATCAACAAAGATATAGGTAATCTCTGAACACTTGACCCTACTCAGTTTGGATTTGTCAAAGGGAGATTGCACCTGTTAAACATGGTGGACCTCTTTGAGGCAGTCACCAAGGCCCTGGACGAGGGGAAATGTGTGCATACATGCTACCTAGACTTTGCCAAGGCTTTTGACACTCAGGCATCATTGACAAACTCACCCAGCTAGATATCAACGCTTATATAATTAGATGAGTCACTAACTGGCTTATTGATAGAACTCATATAGTCAAATTAGGGGAATCCACCTCCAACAGCAGAATTGTAACCAGCGGTGTTCCACAGGGATCAGTTCTGGGACTTCTACTGTTTTGAATCTATTTCTCCAAAGTACAAGCTAAAATTAAAGGTCTGTGGCTAACAAAGTTTGCTGATGACTGCAAACTGGGAGCGGTCATAGAATCTCCAAATGATATCAATATCCTACAAGAGGGTCTTACACAAACAAATTATTGGTGCCAAAGTCATGGCCTTAAACTCAATGGAAAAAATACATTATCATCTCTTTCAGTAAATGTGATATTTCTGCTAACTACCACATTAATAACAACACCCTGAGTATGCACTCAGTGGTGAGAGACCTGAGCACAAAGGTTGACAGTAACCTTACTTTTGATTACCATGTCTCCACAGTTGTAAGAAGGACATTATATATCGCTGATCTTATAAGTAAGGGCATTGCATCCAGAAAAGAAGAAGTTATAACCTTTCTGTACTCTTCCCTCATCAGGGCAATAATTGAGTACAATCCCCCTTTTGGTATGTACCTTTCCAAGCACATGCAGCAATTGGAGAGACCACAAAGGTTCCTCACAAGGAAAAATTCAAGGTCTTCAGCATCTGTCCTACCTGGATTGTCTGAAATCACTATCATTTTATTCTCTTTCATACATACTACTCAGAGGTGATCTATGCCTTGCATATAAGGCACTCTATGACCCTGCTTTCTTGGAAATGCTGCATATCTGCAAGTCAAATGGTACATGGGTTACTTGCTCTAAAGACCTTAACTTGGTATCTAACATTAATAGAACCTGCTGGAGAAACAGATTTGTCTCCCAGAGGTTACCTGCTCTAAAGACCTTAACTTGGTATCTAACATTAATAGAACCTGCTGGAGAAACATATTTGTCTCCCAGAGGTTACCACACCTTTGGAATGAACTTCCACTTCATGTCAAACAGAGCACCTAATTGAGACTCTTCAAACGCAATCTGAATGATTGGATGGGTAACCATAAATTCACCCCAAGGGTTCCACCTGTATCCCTCTTTGACAGGATCAATTTGTGCTGATCATTGAAAAAAGGGTTGAACTTGGCTAGGCTTGTAAGGGCCTAGGGCCATTAGCCTAGTAACTTCCTATGATCCCTGACCCTACACTTTCTTCATGTATGTCACTGCACTCCTGTTGCAGATGGTGTGGTGTCCAATACACCCCCTCTTGTTACTGACCAACATGAGTATTCAAGTGATTTCTGATATTCAGCGGTACCGCTGGTTGGCTACTGCTGATTGGATTTGTGCCCTATATGCCCACATTTTCTGTTCAGTCCCCCATGTTGTCCATCTCACTGTCTACAGGTTGCTGTTGAACACCCCCCAAAATAAGGTAAATATATCAGTTCTGCATCCCCGGCACCCCTGGCCTGTGTACTCTTACCACATCTGCTGTAGAACTCTTTTGTACTGTGCAGAATGCTGCAATAGTGCCTTTTGAAAATTTGCCTGCTGTACTGTAACAAATTTATTAACATGGTGAGTACTACAGTGACAGCTTTGCTTTTATCCCCACTGTTACAGGTCTCATAGCACAGTAATGATGTCAGTGAAGCAATTTCAATAAAATGTTTCTGAATCACACATGTATCAGTGCATATTAGTAGCTCTGCAGTATGCTACAGGACCCCCGCCTACCCGTGTATTTATTTGGTAGGCTGTGATACATTCTGTACATGCCTGGGCATCTCTGTGACAACTACATGCTTGCAGGCTTTAGCATCCTAGTCAGTGTCATGATTTATGGTACATTGCCATGGTACTGTATTGTATATCTGCTGGCACAGGCGTGCTATCATAGCTAATGGCCTCACATCTGACCCCCCACTTCCTCTGCACATCTGCTCTAACTGTGCTACTCTACAGTGGCATTGAGCTAGATTGCTCATCAATGCATGTCACATGGTTTCTCTAACATGCATTTATGTGATTTAGCTGCCACTCCCCTCCTAGTTTCAACCTAGTAAGTGGTTATGGCTTCTATAAGAATTGATTTTGAAAGAGCATCCATGCAGCAGGGAGACTGTGTGCTACATCTGCACCACTGACAGCACTGAATACAGTCACTGGTAGTCACTAATAAAGTTATAGAACCTATAGACTGGTTTCTACCAGTGGGGCCATTAATAAAGAAAGTTGGCAAAGGTGAATTTGTGTTGACTTCAGACAGTTGTGACACAGTCAGAATGGATATGTTTATCTTGCCTGCTTTGGAAGACATAGCATCCAAGCTAACTGGGTCAAGGATGCTCTCCACATTAGATGCTTAAGTAATAAAAACTTAACTGTATTTATTACTTTGGTGGAAGATGCTGTTTTCTGTGGTTACTTTTTGGAAGAGCTTCAACACCTGAAGTCTTTCAGTATAATGTGAGTATCCTCCACAAAGTTCACAAGGACACCATGGTCATGATATTTGGTGCTGAATCTGATAGTCATGAGATAAAAGACCATTGATAGGTCACTACTCAGACCATTGAAAGGTCACTACTCAATCCAAACAAAGACAAGTGTTACCTTGCCCAGATGTAGATAGTATGTTGGACTTTGCATTGGTGGAGATGGCATAAGATCAGATCCAAATAAAATAAAAGCTGTTACTGAGTTACCAAGTCTGAGAAATGTTACAGAATACTGAAAAATGCTTGGCATGGTAAACTGTCTGGGCAAATTCATGCCAAGACTGTTAATGATGCCTCATCTTTTAACAGAACTGCTAAATAAAGATGTAGCATGGATACACAAACAGGCTTTCAAATGGGTCAAGTCTATGATAGAGTCCACACCAGTACTTGCTTATTATGATGTAGGTAAAATGACTATGGTCAGAGCAGATGCCAGAAACTATGGTATTGCAGCAGATGGACTATGTGGATGCCTGGCATTGTCTGGCTGGGATGATCAGTGACAAACCATGTGATCAGTGAATGATGCAACCAGTACTATTCACTCTTACAAGCAGTGCTGACATCAGTACAGTGATCTGAAGATGCACCACCCTGACCTGCTCCACCAATTGAAATAAATGGTTAGGAAGAGAGAGAGAGAGTTTTGCAGAATGTATGGCTAACAGATAATTGATTTTATAAAAGTATATACCTGTTGGTTATTGATGATGTTCATTGCTATGCTGTTTTTTTTTTTTTTTTTTTTTTGCTGTTTCAAATAGACTGATCTTCCTGAGGAGGCAAGTATTATCTGTTCAGTTATCTGGGTATGTAAGGTGAATTACTGTCCTACCTGTATATCACTGCTTCATCTGTTTAGCTACACAGGTTTGCAGTGTTCTTAATTAACTTCACCATTGCTTAAAGTTTAACTTTGCTTTTATGTGTCATATAGCTCATAAATGCAGTAGTAAATGTGCTACTTTTCTTTGCCAGATATGCCTAACAGTTCTTTCATATTGCAGAATGGCAGGCAGTGAATGTAACACTACTGTTAAGGGTTTAGGACTTTGCATGGTAAATTGCCAGTTGCCAGTGAATGTTGGGCTATTGTGTAGTGATATTTGTCAGGGTGCAGTATTACCACAGGGATTATATATATCCCATTTGTATCCCTTTTGATATTCTGATATGCGGTCTGCATTGGTCTGCTCCAAACACCCGCAGGGATGTGCAATTCATTTTTATATTTTGGCTATTTCTGCCTAGCTTTTGATTCCCATCACTGTCATACTGATCAACACTTATACACTGTTCCACTGTCCTACATGACAAAGACAGGTACCTCCCATCAAATCCACCCTTTTAAGCTGCATAGCATTGTAATAGGTGTGACATAACCTGTATATCACTTTTGTGTTGCTGTTTCTGACTGCATTTTTCCTCTTTGAGGGCCTGTAAGTACAAAATGGTGTAGCACAACATGGTGACCATTACTTTTGATTTATTTTTTCTCGTTATCACTGCCATCGTCTTCATTTTATTATTTGTCTCAAGTTTTGGTTCTCTGAATTTACATTCATGTTTTCTGCAGTCTCGGCTGCAGAGCTGGATGTAGTGGCATTGCTCACTGGACCTTGAATCTGACACACCATCGCCTGCTAGGTCAAATGGTTTGCTGGTGGCCTCTGGTGTTGCTTCTCTGATAGGAGGGGTGTAATGTCCCCACTGGGGGCCATCAGCAGGGGGTTGTCCTTCTGGTTCAGCTGGTGGGAGATGGAAAGCCTAGTGAATGCTGTGGCGGAAAAGGGGTTGGCCACCCAGAGTGCATCCTTACGCAACTTTCAGAGTGGCATAGCTGCATGGCCCCAGCCAAAAGGCCACCATCTTCTAGTAGTTATCATAGAGGATTGAACTTGTTAACAAGTTGCTTACTGAGGTATAGGGTTTGATTTCCTTAGCCTTCACTTTTCTACTATGTATGTAAGTCACTTAACTAGGCAGTGCTTTGAGGCAACTGGGACTTTGGACTAGGTACATGATTGGTCTTCTGGATTAGCAACTGCCTATGAACCAGTGGCTAGGACAGGCTGTGAGAGCAGTCTTTATTTATTTATGTGTGCATATATTTATTCATCTATTTATTTCATTCTGTTTATCTATCCTTTGTTGACTTAGTTAGTCCCGTTAGGCTAGTGGCCTCTTTTCAGGGGAGACACAAGGTGGTATTTCCACTACTGGGGGAAATTTGGCCAGGGCATAAATTAACTTGTTCTATTCTTTTCAAAAGGTGATGTGGAATCTTTTACAGCCACCTGAGCTACCACCAGCTCAGGTGGATGGACCTCCATTTGACATCTCATCCAAAGGACAACACACTCAGGGGTCAAGCAATCCCTAATGCTGCACCTCAGTGTCAGCAATTCAGTCACCTGGAGTAGGAATAGAACCTACAGCTTTTTGATCTTCCAGCACCAAAGACAAGTGCCACTGCCACCAATTTTAGTTTGGTTCACCATTGTGCAGCTTAGCAAGTAGTTCTCACCCCACCCTATCACTTTCCTTGTGTCACTCTTCTACCTCATTTGTTATCCAATCCTCCCCATCATCAGTTGTCTTTTCTCTGTATGTTTGCATCTATTCTTTGTAGCCCTATTTGTTTCAGCATGTCTTCTATCTGCCTTTGCATGTTTTTTTTATGTCTGTCTGCCCTTGCTGACATCCTTATACCCTTCTTCTTACCCAGACATTCCCTATGCTATCTTCCCCTATAACCTTCTTAAAAATCCAGAGTACAGGAAAAAATAAAGCATCCAGAACATCCCTAGCATTACAAATAATGTTGCCAAAACCTGAATACTGCTTACATTTATTTGCTCTACACTCAGACCAAAACACCTAGGCTGCCCAAGACACTATCATTGTTACTCACTGTAAAAAAAAACAAATAATAATAATAAAAGCAAACTGGCTACCAGAAACTGTCAGGACCACTCTGCTGCTTAACCACATTAAATACAAATTACTAAACTGCTCCTACTGGCCACAACTAGCACACAAACTACATCACAGACACACAAATTATTCTCTTCGCTCATATTCAGAAAATATAATATTATTGTCAAGACCACACTTCTTCAAAGCAATAGATGAAAACGCTTTCTCAAAGCTTGTACCTGCAGCTTACAAAAATCCAGAAATTAACTACATTTAATCAGCAGCTAACTAAATGTTCTTAGCAATGACTACAACTGCTGCTGTTTTAACACTGGCTAAAAATCTGACATCAACCATCAACAAGTAGAAATCACATTTGAGAAACTAAATGATTTTGTACAAAAATTGTGTTAATTGTTTTATTTTTCTTATGAAGGGTCTGATTGTTCTTAGGTTCATACTAGGCTAACTGCCCTTGTAGGTCATTTTAAGCGTAGCCAAATACCCCATCTGAGAATCATACCCTGCACCGTGTGTCTATAAGGTAAACACCTTAACCAGTAATGCCAACCTCTTTTGAAATATTGATATACTTGACTGCTCACATCCCACTAATTTGTACAAATTTTATTTTTATTTTATTTTCATAACCATGGTAAGTTGCCATTATTGCTAATCTGTGAATATAATTAATTGCTGTTCTATCATTTAGTTTTGTACCCATGGGGAGCTATTAAGTTTTGTCTGTATATTTCTACTAGTTTGCTCAATCATTATTATGTTATCTTTAATAAATGTAATTCTGTGTTGAAAATTGTTACTGCCACGCAGGTCTAGTTTGTGGCTGAAAGTGGTCTGTGGACCAGTTTACCACCCAGTTAACTAACAAACTAACTAAAGGTCACCTGTCCCACAAAAAATACCCTTCTTTCCCCACCCCTCACCTCACCTCTCTTCTCTTTCCTTTTATCTTCTGTGTGTTTTGTTGCTTGCTCTTCTGCCTTTCTAACTATCCTATCTACCTACTTCCTTTCCATTTATAATATAACCACGTTAGAGACTTGACTATGTAGCTCTTGTCTGGACTCTTGGATGTGCCTGTTTTGCACTGGAGCAGAATGATGATGCACATATGGATGCACATCTTCATGAGTATGCTTTCTGTACATCACTGGGCCTAGGTCACATAACCTGCTTGTACAGTCAATGTCTTTGCACAATCTGTGCTACTTTCATAAGCAAAGTGCTTGCTTTTGCAGTACAAGGCTCAGCATGTTGCTCAGCATGCCTGTGCGAATTTGCTACTGTATACTTAATCAGCATTGAGTCACATTGTACAGTTTTTAACCATACAATTTTCTTAAGCACAGCTATGTTACCTTTTTTTCTTGAATCTCAGCTTATGCATTTTTATTATCTATATCTATCTATATATATCTGTCATATAGAATGTGTGTGTGTGTCTGTGTGTGTTGTCTGACAGTATGACATTTGCAAGGTACAAAACAAACATATAGTCCAGTGTTTAAATGAAGATATTTTTTCTTTTGTTAAAAAATTAATTTAGACTCTGAAGTCCTAGATAAATGCACACTGATCAACATCTTAATTTCAGCTCTCCCAGTGTGAAAACAGAAATGACTAAATAGGGGCAAATAATTCTGCCAGCTTTAGTAAAATTCAGTTAGTTAGGAAGTTTCTAGAGGTTATGTGAGAGGTATGTTATTGTGGGCATTACTGTCTGCCTCTGTGTATCAGGGACATAGGGGCCAGACCCAGGATGAATTTCCAGTTTCCCATCCATTGGTCAAGGTTGCTCTTAAATAGGGTTAGGGATGAACTCTGCTTAACATGGATAGGTAGCCTGTTCCACAGCATGGGGATCCTCTGAGACACATATCTGTTTTGCCAACATGTCTTATTTATGTCACAAGCAAAATTTAAATGTTTTGATCTAGTGGTTCTGACATTGTTTCTTTTGTAGATGTACTAAAGGTCCATCAGAGCAGGATCCAAGGATGCCTTGTATGCCAGGCATAGATCAACTCTCAGTAATCTGTAGGAGAGAGTATAGCGATAGGGCTTTAAGATGATCCATAAAGGACAATGTGTTTTTACTCTGGATTCTCCTGGCGAGGAATATTTATGGGCATTCCAACTGTTGCATATGTGTGGTCAGGTACATGTCAAAGGGGGCATTATACTCAATGATGGGTCTGATATGAACCAAATAAAATGGCAGTATGACTTCCTTGGACCTGGATGCCACCCCCTTACTTATAAGTTGGGTAGCAAAGAATGATTTTCTTACTACCTTGGCCACATATTGATCAAAGGCCAGATTGTTGTCTACATATATTTACAGATCCTTGACTACTGGGTGAGCTTTTAGGGGTGTCTTATCGATGGAGTAATTATCCTGGTTAGCAGTTTTCTCAAAAGGCACTACAGTGTATTTCTTGGCATTGAGTTTTAGTCCATGACTTTGGCACCAGTTATTTGTCCGTGTTTGACCCTGTTGTAAGATGTTTGTATCATGGGGGAATCTATAATAGCTCCCAATTTGCAGTCATCTGTGAACTTGGTCAGCCAAATGCCCTTTATATTATCCTTTATCTCTGAGAAGTATATGCCAAATAGAAACGGTCCCAGCACAAAGCCCTGAGATACCCCACCAGTAACCAGTCACTTACTGGAGGTGGTATCACCAATCCTGATTTCCTAGATCATGTCTGTGAGCCAGCTGGCAGTCCAGCAAATTATGTAGGGGTTTATGTCCAGTTCAGAGACTTTGTCAACTGTACGCGAGTGGGGTATCATATTGAATACCTTAGCCAGGTCCAGGTAAGTGGGATGCACAGTTTTCCCCTCATCCATTGCCTTGATGACCTTTTCAAAGAAGTCCATCAGGTTTAGTAGGCATGATCTTCCCTTGACAAAGCCAAACTGGGTTGGGTCCAGTGTCTGAAAATTGCATATGTCTTTCTTGATCATTTCTATGATAATTCTTTCAATGGCTTTGCATATTAGACTAGACAGACTAATAAGTGGGATAACTATTGCAGTCCTTCATTCTCATGGTACAAAACCTGTTTTGATGTTATAGTTGAAAAGCTACTCAAGTGGTCTTATAGGTTATGCCTCCAGGTATTTAGCAGGCATCCTGGGATATTTTCAGGGCCCACTGAGGCTGTGTTTTTGGCTTAGTGAGTACCACCAGGACCCGCTCCCTGTTAATAATTGAGGGGGGGTATGCTAGTAGGTATTTCATGCAGGAAAGCTGGGGGGGAGTGGGGTTGATGTTTGAGCTGAATTAGTCAGCCAGCATATTTGCTTTGTCGCTCAGCACAGTGAAGGTGGCACCATATGCCACCAGTTCAGCATACTGATGTGTACTACCTTTGGAGTTTTAGACATAGCTGTAGAAGGCTTTGTGGTTGTCTTTAGTCTGTGAAGCTATCTTGAATTCATAATTGGCTTGGTTGGACTTAATTAGTTCTCTTAGTTTCCTGTTTACTTTAGTTAGAGAATTCTTATCATTATGGGAGTTGCTGTTCCTGATTTTAGCCATGATTTTTTCCTTTTGTTAAATGCCCTGTTAAGGTTAGGATTACACCAGTGTAGTCTGTTTTTAGAGTTTGTTTTGGGATTACTTCTAATAGATGCAGCACCCTCTACACAACTATTTACATGGTTCTACAAGGTCTCTGTGAACAATTCCACCTAATTTGTTGTGAACTTGGGGTTGGGAGGGGCACTGAATGTTGATAAACAATGGCTTAATAGAGTGTAGTTTGCTTTGGAATAGTTCCTAATTGTTACATGGTTTGCTGGGGTTACCAAGATGAGTTTTATTTTAAAGAAAACAGCTTTGTGGTACAAACACATCAGTGAGGACATGACACCGGGGGGGGGGGGGGGGTGCAACACTCTCCTATATTAGTAAGTACCAGGTCCAGTATGTTTGAACCTCTGGTGTGCACCTATCTGGTCAAGGTACTTGTATTAATAAAGTCCAGAAACCATTGTGCCTGTGAGTATGAGGAAGTGTATGTTTCCTAGTCTATAGAGGCATAGCTAAAGTCTCCCATGAATAGGGTATTTGGTTTAATGGTGAATGTCTCCAATTGGTGTAGGTACAATCTATGGGATTCTAGGGACATCAGGGGTGACATGATATGGTATGGGACTTTATTGATTTGCACATGAAAAAATTCTGGGGCATCATCCTGTTTAACTAATGTAAAATTATGCTTGTTGCTAATATAGATAGAGGCACCTTTTGTTCCTATCTGAGCAGCTGAGGGTCTAAATGTGTGGAAGGCACTGCAAATTTAAAACATGTCTCAGTAATGGCACAGATGTTTATTTTTTCCAGAGTGAGGAGAGCTTGTAGGGTGTAGAGTTAGTTGTTTAGGATCCTAACATTAAGCAGCATTTAGCAGTAATACCTGCAGTTTCCTTTGGGTTTTATTTGCTATATTGGTAGGTTTGTCAATTTGCCATTGTCTAAAAAAAGGCTGTAAGGGGATAGATAAAGTTTTAGTCACTATTTGGAAGCCTAGGAGATACAGGTGCAGACCATCCTTTGCAAAGCAATGTTGTCTGTTAACAATGTCCTTTCATGCTGACAAATATTGAATCCCTCTGGAAAGACACCAGTGACTAAACTAATTATTAACAGTATTTCTATAAAACTTTTTATGTCATAAATTGTATGTTATATAGTTATTGTTGTATGTGATAAAGATACTGAAGTAAACAGATGCTTTAGTATTAAGAAATGTACATTATAATTCATAATGAGAAAAAAAGGTGAAGGAAAATCACATTTAAGTCAATAGGCTATAATCTTGGGTTGGTGTGGGAGATGGGGTGCAAAAGTACACAGATCATAATATATGTAGAGTTAATATGTTTTCTCTTACTTTTGCATCAGTGAATGTCTGAACACAAACCCTTGGATTAATCTAATAACAAGTTTTAAGTGGAAACAAGTAAGATGACACTAAATGTAAAGAAAAGTTTTCCTTTAGCAAAAAATGTTACAGTATGTCTTTAGAAGCTTGCAGCTGAGGGCTATTTTTTTCTTATGTATTCATAGAGATAAGCTAATTATAGGTCATGGTTTCTTCAAAGCTAAAAGTTAATGTTTTCTAAAAATATACAAGTTCACATCTGGAAGGGGAATAAAGATAAAAAAAGAATACAAACTAATTAGTGCAAATAGGAGATTAGGCAGTGGCATCCATCTTAGTGTGATTTATTTTAAGTTAGATAAGGCCTGTTTTTGCAGTTGTCCGTTTGGGACAATTGCTTCTATTAGGATGATTAAACTGCATTATTTGAAGATGTACATAGTTTTCTGTATTTGTATTAATTGAACAGGTTGTGGGAGTGTTCTGGTGGGTGTGTTTGCTTTTTAAGAGTTTTCATTAAAACAAAAAGTCTTGTAAAATGTGACATAAGTTACGTGGTGATGATAAGAAAAAAGGTATAAATGATCAGCCTGCTAAACACTATTGGATGCATGTATCACAAAAGCTGGAAATAGACATTTAAAAAAGCAGTCATATACAATAGGTGGGAATAATGACTTCTTATCATAATGCTGACACTTTCCATAATATCTTGAAATGTGAATGGCCTCACAGGTATAGACAAAAATCAAACAATATCTAATTATATTAAGAAATGCAGAATGCAAATAGTAATGCTACAGGATACACATTTAGATAGAACTGAGCATGTGAATTTGATAAAGAAAGTATTTCAGAATGGATATTCAGCAGACTATCAGGGACAAATGAAAAGAGGAGCACTTATATTAATTGCTAGAGGAGCTCCAGTAGTGCAGGGAATATTGCTTATAGGTGGGGACTGGGATTTGATTTGCAACAATAAGGGTGTATCCAGGTGGGACGAGAAGTGAAAATGTAACAAAAAAGATACATTTCTGAAGAAATTTATGAAAATAATATTTGGTATAGAAGACATGAATTCTGTAGTAGGAACTCAGATAGAATTTACATATTATTCACCTTGTAAACAAAAATGAGTTACACTAAACAGAAATAATATTTCACAGGAATGTATGCATTTAATTATGAGCTTTGACACACACCCGATAACAATTTCAGATCAAGTGCTAATAGTAACTAAGACAAAAGTGTAGGGTAATGAAGTAAAAATGAGACACAGGTGCTTCCTCACCTACCTGTTAAAATGAACAGAATTTAAGGAATGGGTAGTGCAAATTATTCAGTAGTTATTAGGGAAGATAGACAATAGTCCAGATGTTATAGCTGGTGAGTGGGATAAAATGAAAGTGGAGTTTAAAAAAGGGTAGAAATAAAAGAAAAAGATGTGTTTAAGAAGTGACAAGAATTATTTACAGGGTCTGACAAAGGTTACTGTATTGCAGAATAAGGGGAAATCTCAGAGAACAAGAAGAGGTGCAACTGCAGAGTGCTAAAGAGATAACAATGTACCTGGACAATATGTATGAGTTTAGAAAGATTGCTGTTAAGCAACTGTTTTTTGATAACTCCAGAGCACAAAAACGTTTAGCACAGGAGTGTCCAACGCCCTTAGAGCTCTTCTATGCGGCCCGTGACCTTGCATGCGCAAGTTTAGCTTTAAACACTTTTTTTCCCATTTGTTTTTCGCGCCCGTGACAAATATTGTTGTCCGCATGCGCTTAAGCACTTTTTTTCCATTTGCTTTCGCGCCCGTGACAAATGTTGGTGTCATGCGCTAAAGCACCCTTAAGCGCTTTTTTTTTTGCCTGTGTTCGCTGCTGAGAGAGTTGTATGGGGTGCGGATTTGCCATCGTTGGATTTATAAGGGACAGGACCTAACTGCAGTAATAGGTAAGTGCGGTGGTGAGTGTATGCATGAAAGTAAAGTGTGTGTGTGCAAAAGTAGAAGAGTGTATTGTGTATGATTGCGTGTGTCTGTTAGCCATCATTAGTCTGTTAGGCCATAATTAGACATCGTTTTGCCTTCACCTGTATGTGACCACAATACCGGCTGATACCTTTCAACTTTGTTGCTTAATTCACATGCTATAATTATTATTGTGATCACATACAGGTGAAGGCATATTTAGACTGCTGTTTTACTCCTTGGTCCTGCTGTTCTGGCCTGAGCATTGATGTACCATAGAATATGTTCTGTCATTTCAATTCCATATTAAGTATTCCTCTGAACTGCTATTAGAAATTATTTGAGCAATGTATGCATGGCAAACAACTGGCCCTTACAAAGCATTATGTTTTGTCAGACAATCTACTGCTGATCACACCTTCTTTGCAAGCATTGGGCATTATGAGATGTATCATGTTATCAGTGGTTTGAATCCTGCTGCTTATACTGTAATACAGCAGCATGCACAGTGCTGTAAGCATGATTTTTGTTAAAGAACTTTTAAATGCCAGTATTTCCAAAGGAGTGTCTGAATGCTTTTAGCTTGAATCTTGGCTGATTGTGTCATTTATCAGTAATGAATTTTTAAATCCAGCTTCTCGATATTACTTGACATGAGGAGTAGCTGTAAAATGACTTTGTGTTAGTCTTATATATGAGTGAAGCAATATACTATCACTCACGGTTTATTTCTCAGACTTAAGAGGTGGCGGTTATTAAAGTCGTAACTTGTGCACTGCATGCTGTGATAACATGCTGCAAAGCTTGATTACACTTCGACAAATGTACTTTGGTATGCCCAGTGGTTCTACCATGCAACTGTTCCAAAGGTAATATTACTTTAAATCAGTGTGACGCTAGTGCTTTAAACGCATTTTCAGATGAACAAATGCTGTTTGTTTTGCTTTTACATAAATCAGGTAAACAGATAGCAAAGTTGAGGCTGTGATTTCCTCTGGAAGTTGTTGCCCTGTTCCTTTTGGGAGGACCTGCATTATGCTAATACAAAAGTAGAATACTTATTTATTATTTGTATGGAGTTTTTCCCAAAAAAGTAAGAAACTGATCCAGTTTTCTTGCAGTGTCTTAAGCTTTATTGTAATTAATGTCAAGCTGTTTGTTTTCTCCAGCACAAACTCTGTCAAACACAAAGAGATGAGAGAAAGAGGCAACATTATTTGTAAACCCATTTGTTGGGGCCCAATTACTTTAACTGAAGTTTTGTTCTTCTGTGCTTACTCTGACAGATAATAACAAAAAGCTGAATTACTGAAACTCATATAGTATCCCAATACCAAACTGACATAATTCTCTTTCTTTTTCCTTATCTCTGGATAAGGAAAAACACATCTTGAAAATGTACAGGGACAATATTTGTTCTGAAAGAGAAACATCTGATAGCGATGTCTATGATTAGATGGGAGTTAGCTCATGAATGTTTGATCTTATTACTCAAGAAATAAGATTTTCCCAATAGTTTGTCACCAAGTAATGTCTTTTACCTGTTAAAACAAGTCAGAATTTGTTATTCATACCTAACCATCTATGTGCAATGCATATTTAGGACTTGTCTAAATGTAAATAGTAGTCTGGCTTTGTCTGTCATGATTAGGGCTTGTTGCTCATGCATGATATTTCACCCTGGACAAAACTTCTTTGATACCGATGCTGTTACCATTTTATGTCTGTTCTGAAATGCAGTCAATCATTAAAATTAATTTATGGAAATATCTGTTAGCTAGGTTGAGAAATTTGGTATTTAACAGCTGTTTAATAAAGTTACACAGGAAGTCATAGTATTTTATCTGTATGTGTGCTGCAATTTTCTTTTAATGTTCATTTGTTTTTCGACTTTGTATTAGTCCGCATATACCTGTGGTCTTTTGCCGTGTCATTACACTTTTTTTTTCTTTTTTCTTTTGTTACCATTTTATGTCTGTTCTGGAATGCAGTCAATCATTAAAGGAAATATCTGTTAGCTAGGTTGAGAAATTTGGTATTTAACAACTGTTTAATAAAGTTACACAGGAAGTCATAGTATTTTATCAGTTTGTGTGTTGTAATAAATGTTCATTTGTTTTTCGACTTTGTATTAGTCCGCATATATATATATATATATTTTTTTTTTTTTTTTTTTTTGCTCTTCAGTTTATGCGAGAGACCTTTTTTTTTTTTTTTTTTTTTTTTTTTTTGGTCCTCACTTGCTGTTTGCCCCCAGACCATTTCTGTTGACTCAATGCGGCCCTTGCAACTGAAAAGGTTGGACACCCCTGGTTTAGCACAACAACTTAGGCAACAGAAAGTAGAAAAGGGTTGCTGCCAAACTTAAGGAGCCTATAACATGAAACATAACCAGAGATCCTGTAGAGGTTTTACAGATATTTTGGAAATTTCATGAAAATGTATATAAAGCAGAGAAATGTGAGAATCAAGAAAGAGCACAAATGGATATATTTATGAAGACTTAAATATGCCAAGGTTAGAGGTCGATGAGGCCCAACAACTAGCAGTTATATGGGAGGAGATGAGATAAAAAAAATGGTGAACTAAAATCAATCTGCAGGAATGTCTCCAGGCACGCATGGTATTCCTGTGGACATTAGGAGGGAAGAAAGTAAAAAAATGATCTGAAATGTTTTATATAATAGCATTTTAAAAGGAAGGGAAGTACCAACATCTTGAAAGAAAACAGTGGTGGCTGTAATACTTAAAGACAGTAAAGACCCATCAGACCTAACTTCATATGGACTCATTTCAATTTTAAGTCATGATTATAAAATGCTTATGTCTGTATTAGCTAAAAGAATGGCACAGGTGTTGTCAAAATGGGCAGATATAGATCTATGTGGTTTTGTTGAGAAGAAGCAAACATTTGACAAAATTAATAGAACAATGATGATCCAGAGGGAAGAAGGCTATAAGAAAGTACTGCTGTTGTTGTTGGGTCTTGATGCAGTAAAAGCATTTGACAGAGTAAGCTGGGATTTTATGGGTTGGACAGTGAAAGCATTTGCATTCTCTGATACAATAATAAGTTAATTAGCAAGGTATATGATGGATCAGAGGCAAGAATTAAAGTGGGAGGGTTCATCTCGAATAAGTTGTGTCTGAAAAGAGGAACCAACCAGCTATGTCCTCTTTCCCCTTTTTATTTACTTTATATTTAGAGGCATTGGCAAAGAAAACAAGGGGCTCAGAAATTCAAAGACATAAGTGGTATGATAATCAAGAAGAGTTGGCTTTATTTGCAGTTGAAATAAATCCAGAAAGCATCTTAATGTTGTGAACATTTTGAGACAGTTTCAAGTCTTTTTGGATATAGAATTAAAGAAGATAAAAGCTATAGTTGTAAATTATATGATCTTTCCTTCCCAACCCTTGGTTTGGCTGCTGTACGTCCCGATACAGGTGCTGGATGATTATCTAGAATTTCAATTATTTGCCTTTCTGGAACCTGCATCCTCCTTCACAAGTGTCTCTTCCCTGCTGGAAACCCTGAAATTGTGTCCACCAAGCCCCATTACTGTATACATCGGGAGAAACAACTATACAAAGACTATAAAAATTTCAATTATTTGCCTTTCTGGAACCTGCATCCTCCTTCACAAGTGTCTCTTCCCTGCTGGAAACCCTGAAATTGTGTCCACCAAGCCCCATTACTGTATACATCGGGAGAAACAACTATACAAAGACTATAAAAATTTCAATTATTTGCCTTTCTGGAACCTGCATCCTCCTTCACAAGTGTCTCTTCCCTGCTGGAAACCCTGAAATTGTGTCCACCAAGCCCCATTACTGTATACATCGGGAGAAACAACTATACAAAGACTATAAAATTTCAATTATTTGACTTTCTGGAACCTGCATGCTACTTCACAAGTGTCCCTTCACTGCTGGAAACCCTGAAATTGTGTCCACCAAGCCCCATTACTGTATACATCGGGAGAAACAACTATACAAAGACTATAAAAATTTCAATTATTTGCCTTTCTGGAACCTGCATCCTCCTTCACAAGTGTCTCTTCCCTGCTGGAAACCCTGAAATTGTGTCCACCAAGCCCCATTACTGTATACATCGGGAGAAACAACTATACAAAGACTATAAAAATTTCAATTATTTGCCTTTCTGGAACCTGCATCCTCCTTCACAAGTGTCTCTTCCCTGCTGGAAACCCTGAAATTGTGTCCACCAAGCCCCATTACTGTATACATCGGGAGAAACAACTATACAAAGACTATAAAAGTATGTTAACTGTATATGAATAATCCAAACCTTCTGGCCCTAGAATTCTGGTCTAGCTACCTGCCCAGGACTAGCAGCAGCCAATACCCTAATTTTATTTGGAGGCCCTTCTAAACCCTTATTTTTAAGCTCCCATAGCCACCCTTGTTAGTTCTAAATCCTCCAGCCTTAATACTGTTTCTGTTCACTACTACTGTCCTCATTTCACCCCTTCCTACCTGCATAACTCTGATTTAATCTATTGGTCACTAGGTGGCACCCTCTAACTTTGCTTGACTCCCTTTTTAACTGTTCTTTAACTCTCCTGTACCCTTCCTCTGGTACCTGGACCACAGAGCTCACATTCTGCTCTTCTATTTTTCTCCCTGGCCTCTTACAGACCTCTCTTCTTACTTTTACTTTGCTGATACACAGTCTGACCACTCACCACTCGCCATACTTCCACTGTATTGCCTCTTCCATACCTGTAACAAGCTTACCTTCTGGTTCTCCACCTTTACTGATTGTTTTCTGTGCACTACTACTCTTTTTGTGTCTTCCCGCTCCGTTCGCCCTTCGGGCTCACTCCGCTCCCCTCCCTGCCCCCAAATCCCACCCGCCCCTAGCACCTCTACATTTATCTCTACATAACCACTCCCCCCCTCATCTTACCAATCACAACAGCTTCCTGTCCCCACCCCCTCCACAACTAGTCCCCTCCCTCCTACTCCTTAGACCACATCCTGTTAAGTCACTCACATATATCCAACCTAACTATGCCTATCCTACATCACCCCACCCTACTACTAACACTCTTAACTACCCTTACCACTACCTATCTCTCTACCTCCTATGAACAAAGCTTACCCACAACTCTTACTATCCCACGCAAAACTACCCTAACTACTCCCCCACCTACACTCATTAACAATCTTAACATCATCTACAACACCTCATATCTTTTACCTAAATATCACCGTCTAACTCACACCAAATATTGTATTCATAACCCCAAAAAACGTGATATTTACCAGTACAAACCATCTCAATTCTATAACCTTTTACTAATTAGCTCACTAATACATGGAGATATACACCCCAACCCAGGCCCTGACCTATCTCCAGTACTAAACAACTGCCTTCTAGCTAAAACAAAACCAACCCTAACCACAAAACCTCCCAAATCACTCTCAATTGCCCAACTTAATATACGTAGCATCTGTAATAAAATACAACAAATACATGCTTTACTTGAAGTCCAACAGTTCGACATTCTCTGTCTAACTGAAACATGGCTCAAACCTATAATAAAAGACAACGAAATTCTCCCCCCTGGCTACAATATCCTCAGACAGGACCGCTTAAACAAAAAAGGAGGTGGAGTAGCTATACTCTACAAAACAGGCCTGCACCTAACCTTAATAAATCATACCCTATTAGCTGGCACAAATGCTGAATTAATTATTACAAAACTCAAAATTAATCCTCACAAAAATATAAATATTATCTGTACCCATATACCTCCGGGAAAAAATCCCACTATATTAGAAGACCTGCTAAACTGGCTTTCTCTAAATCTCCTACAAGAAACAATACTTTTAGGAGACTTAAACATTGACTGGAACTCATGTGAACATACTAATCCATCTACTCTTATTAACCTGCATGGCTTTACTCAACACATAAACACCCCTACAAGAGCAAACAAGCATAGTAACAAAGAAGTAGCACTTGATTGGATCTTAACAAACAGTCCCCAGCAAAAATATACAACAGGCACCCTCCCAGATGACCTTAGTGATCACTCCCCTAACTTATATCATCAGGCATAAAACTAATCCTTCCATCCCAACCCAAGTTCGATCATCCCGCTGTAAAAAGCATTTTGACCCCAATCTGTTTCAAAATGAACTTATGCAAGTCAACTGGTCATCTCTTAAAACACTCCCAATAGATGAAGCAGTTAACCACTTCAATAATACCTTTCTCACCATCCTTGAACACCATGCCCCACTGCGTTCCATACGTATAAAATCTAAAACAGCACCATGGCTCTCTAACAAAACTAGGCAACTAATCCTTAAAAGAAACAAAGCCTGGAACACATGGCGAACCACTAAAAATATAACTGACCATCTCTCGTTTAAACAAAAAAGAAATATGACGAAACAAGCTATCCTAAATGATAAAAAAAATTTCTACACTCAATTACAACAATCTTCCCTCCACCAACCAAATAAATTTTGGTCTGCCATTAATACTCTTCTATCCCCAGGTAAACCAACCACACCTACTCCACAAGGCTCCAATACCAACTCCCCCTCAGAAATAGCTAATGCCTTTAACACCTTCTTTACTTCAGCCATTCTAAAGCTAGCTGATCAACAACGCCCTGACATCTCCAAACTCACTAAGCCTAGCTCCACCCCTCCTCCATTTCACCTCCAACCCATATCTACCTCCTACATTTTGTCCTTACTTCAAAAACTTAAGCCAACAACCCCTTCAGCAGATAAATTACCTGCAGAATACCTCCAACTAGGTGCCAAAGCAATAGCATACCCCATCTCTCTACTAATTAATAGGACTGTAAAAGAATCTACTATCCCTTCTGTCTGGAAAATCTCCTACATCATCCCTCTCTTCAAAGGCGGTGACTCTTTAGAGTACTCTAACTACCGCCCATAGCATTACTATCTCCTCTTGCAAAATTATGGAGAAATGTATTCATAAACAGTTACTTAATCACCTGCTATGCAACGATCTCCTAGCTAACTGCCAACATGGGTTTCGCCCATACCACAGTACTACCACCGCCCTACTATCCTTCATCGACTCTATCAACATAAATCGCAACAATAACACTACTTCTTCTGCATTCTTTGTAGACCTGTCTAAAGCCTTCGACATGGTTAATCATCAACTTCTCCTACAACGCTTACATTCCCTCTCTCTTGACAATCAAGCCTTAAGCTGGTTCTCATCCTATCTTGAAAAACGTGAACAGGCAGTTCTCTGGGACAACCATCTCTCAAATCTTCTCCCCACCTCTATAGGAGTTCCTCAGGGCTCCATCTTAGGTCCTCTCCTGTTTTCCATTTTTATTAACGATCTACATCTAGCCACTCCTCTATCTACTTGTATTCAATATGCTGATGACACAACCATCATTTGCTCTGCCTCAACCCAGACTGAACTTCCCTCACTAACACAGCACACCTTCACCACCATTGAGCAATGGTTCTCTAACCACTGTCTCCTACTTAACCCCAAAAAAACCAAACTTCTGCTCTTTCCACCCACTCACCTATCACCCTCCATTGATTTCACACTTACATCAAACAATGGCACTCTTATCACTCCTGACCAAACCACTAAACTCTTGGGTATTACTATTGACAACCAACTAAAATTTGACTGTCATATCAACTCCACTATAAAACAACTAACAGGAAACTCGGTTCACTCTATAGAATCAAATCTTTCCTAACCCTGAGGCTAGAACTACTATAGCTAGAACCCATTTAATATCAACCCTTTTATATGCTTCTTCTATATACACTAACCTGTCTAAGTACAACCTCAATAAACTAACCACATCCTACAACAATATCGCCAGATTTGCCACTGCCTCTCCTTACAGAACTCACCATTGCTTGAATCTCATAAAACTAGGGTGGCTGGAACTACCCCATCTCATCCAATACTATCAACTCACTATTGCCCACAAAGTCCTCTACCACCCTGAAAACACACCAATGCTCTCTACCCTCATAAAGCCCTACCACAACATGAGGAATCTACGTTCCTGTAACAAAACTATTGTAAAAACCTCTAGAGCAAATAATGTAGCAGGTGACTCCATATTTTCTAACTCAATTGGCAAAATATGGAATCTACTACCACCAGACCTTACATCCCTGACTTCTATTCCACTATTTAAAACCAATCTAAAACTCTTCCTAACTAACCACTGGCTTTGCTCTTGCAATAACCCTGGGTAACATTGCTCTCTTCCTTTCTTTCCCTCCCTTCCTCTCACCTGATTTTCCTTTCCTCTCTTCCTTTAAAAAAGGTTTTTGGCTATAGCTCATTAGTTATATAAAATTATAGATTTTGTTACTTATGTCTATATTAATAACTTTCATAACCTAGTTAAGCATCTATTATAGACTCATGCTATTGACTCACACTGTACTCAGACACTTAGATAGCCTCTAATGAAGTTTGTGAAAATGGTTTTATTGTATAACTTGTATATTCTTAGCTTGTTAAGTATTAGATAGTGGAGCTTTTCTCCTCGGGCCTCCACTGAAAATGGACATGTATCCAGTTGGACTAGCCCGGTTAACAAATGTAAAATAAATAAAAAAAATGTACCTATGCATGAATTGGTTAAGCAATACCATTATTTATGGGGACATAATAAGATGAAGTATTTAGGAGTATGAATTAAGAAGACTTATTTTGTTGCAGCTAAGGACATGTGGGAAGAGACTAAACAAAAGATATTACAAAAAATGAGAAAATAGAAGCTGTTGTTTATGGATATGGATGGTAAGATACAATCAGTGGAACTGTTTTTAGTCCCTTTAGTTTTATACACAGGTCAGGCATATTTTCATTAACCAGAAGAGAAGATGTGGACAATGTTTAATAAAGAGTTGAAGGGATTTATCAGGGAGATGAAGAAGGCAAGGGTTAAGAGGGGTAAGGTGATCTTTCTAATAGAACAAGGTGGTTTAGGATTACCTGATATAAGGAAATATTTTAGAGCTACACAGTTAAGGCTCATATGTGTAACACAGGCAGACAGTTATAATTCAAAGTGGAAAGGGATGATGATGAACCAGGGGGGGAATTCAAGAAATAAGGAGATAGTTAGAATCTGGGTGCAGATCCTTCGGGAACATAAAAACAGCCATACAGAATATTATATTCATAAAGTAGTAGAGAATATTCTAAGAACTAAGCCAACATGAGAATGGAAAAATACAGTTTTCCCAATAAGAATGACTGCAAGTAGAGGTACAGGGAAAAGGCAAGAGAGGGCTGGAATTTACTGTAGAAAACTGGCAAAGGAACCAAGGTATTGGGAGCAAATAACTAGAGAGTGAAAGGTAATACAATGGGATGAGGCCAAGAAGACACTTGGGCTCCAGGCTAGAGACTACCTTCCCTACCAGGGATTGATATCAGAATATAGGCAAAGAGAGAGGGATAGGGATATCCTAAATGAAAGACCTGTTCTGGTAGTTTTTAGTTGAATCTAGAGCAAAAGCTGCTGTTAAAAATGGATAATTAGTTGGACATATAAAATATTACATGTTAACTATAAGAATCAATCAGAGGGGACCAGAAAATATCTAGAAGAGAGACTGAATAAGCAATTTACAATGAACAATGAGAGGATATATGTGTGGCTCCCAAGTAGTCAACAAGGTTTTAAAGGTTAAGGATTTTTTGCTTGAAAGTGTTTGTACAGCTATTTTTATAGCCCAAGCAGACTCCAAAGAATTTGCCCTCAGGTAGATGTCAAATGTTGGAGATGGGATGGGGAAGAGAAAGTTAACTGGGAGCATATGCTTTGGGACTGTGATGTGTTGGCAGAGTTTAAAAATTTCAATACCGAGTACTCTGTCAGAAATATTGGGTGAGCAAATGGGTTTAACTAATGAAATTATTATTTTAAGCTGGGATACAGTGTCTGAATTATCTAGACACAATAAAGCCTTGTAAAGCTTAATTTTGGTGACTACTAAAAAATCATTTACTAGAAAATTAAAATCAAAGTCTAAACCAACTGTATTTGAAGTATTGAATATTGTAACAAAGATAAAATAACTGGTAGTGGGATCCTTAGAAAAAGAAAGAAGCAAATTACACAGAAATAATTGGAAATAGTGTGAACAATACATGTAGAATAATGTTCTGGAGGAGGAGTGAAGTTTAAGGGAAGGCAGGGATTGAACTATTTTTGAAATGTTGAACTGATGATAGTTTTACAAAAGAACATATGTGATGTATAATGTATGTAAATGGAAACATGTTAATATGGTTTGTTTTCTTTTATATTAATATATGTTTGCCTGTGTCTTAAGTGATGATTCAATAAAGGTGTTAAAACAATTCTTAGTCATATAGCTTATGTGAATCCTCATTTTTGCATAGTGCCTATAATGGTTTTCTAATAGAGTCAAAAAAGCTAAAAATGAAATGATAACCTATAGGATGATGTTAGGGGCGAGAAAAACTGATGTAGCTACATAATCCTTGTATGCTATTAACTTCTTAGTAAGATTTGAACAAAAAACAGAAATATTTTTCTATGTTTCAAGTATACAAGTAATAAATTGTCCAATTCATACTCCTGATGATTAACAAATGCTTACAATGTCTGTAACTCACACATACACTAGTATTTAGGCAGCAGAGCCCAAGTAATCTTACTAGAAACCTAGATATAATGAGATCAGGATAGTATAATCAGGCATAAGCAGTACATAGTAGCATGTATGTAATTAATGCAAGAAAAACTAGTTTGGTGCAACTGAGAGCTACAGTTACATACTTGAAAGACTTCTCTGTACTAAGCCCTATTGACCTGCCTAACCCTAATCAGATGACAGATGTGTGTGTGTGTGTCCAGTTTAAACTTGAAAGGTCTTATTATCAAGGAGCAAAAATGCTGTTTGGGCAAATGGCTGGAAACTGATGACAGTTATCTACATCTATTTTTCTTTCTAGTGCATAGTTTAATTTATTCTTAGATGTTTAACCAGACTGAACAAATTGCAAAACATGCTTTCAGCTGTTACAACTAATTAGTCTTAAAGCTAAAATGTTTCTTATTAACAGTTTCTTAGAAAATAGTCATGGCTATTTGAAATAAATACAGAGCTTCATTTGCTCTTAAATAAACCAGCCAACTTTAAGTAAATAATATAAACATATCCTTTCAATCCACTGACTTTCCAGTACTGTCAAATAGTACAGAAGATGAATATGCAATATTTTAGCTGAATAGGAGCGACAAAAATAGTTGTGTCTCTGTATCATTTACATTTTCATTACATAACTAAGTCTCCTCATTTGCAGATTTTACATTGTTGCTTTTCATAAAATACGGAGTTCTGTCTCCTTGGATTCAGGGATTTCATTTTGTGCCCCCACAAAAATATTAAAATGAGGAAAATATGTCATTTCTTTTTCATTTACATGGGAGCAACACAGGTAAAGTTGAAACTTGCTGAATAATGTTGCAGCAAAGTTTGACAACAGCAATAATAATAATAGTAATAATAATGAAAAATTATGCCATTTGAAGTAAAGGTTTTTCCTCCTACCATACCAGAGTTGGGACCATTTCTTTCTTGGCTTTGGATCTTTTCCCTGATAGCTGTGAACATAATGTATTGTAAAGAGTTACCTGTAGACTGCCATGGGCCTTCATTTTCACTTGGTCCCATCCACAGAGAAATTATAATCTATTGAAGGAGTGAGAGAGAGAGAGAGACAATGTTTCTTTTCATCTTTTTGGTTTGATTGCTGTCTGTACCAATGTCAGCTTTATCATTTCTCTGCAACAGCTAGCTTTGGGAACATTTGATAGAGACTGACAAATACATTTCAAAAGAGTGCTGTTGCTTGCTTATCACAATGTTTAATCTTGTGCATGTCCTGACCAGTGTGTTATTTCATCATTAACACAAGAATTATTCATGGAGAGTTAATAATAATAGGTATGCAATTAACTAAAAGGAAGCAGGCAGGGGAGCAGCCTGAAGGCTTACACCTTTATTTGTAGTCACATGTTTTTACCAGATGTGCCCTAAACTGTACAGGTCATGGATAGTAAGCAATGGCCCATTCTCAGAATATAACCTCCATCCCTATAATTGATCCTTCACTTTTTTCTTAGTCTTGTTACACAGTTACAAATCTGTGCCATTGCATAATTAAGGCATGTCACATAAAATCCTATACTCTCAAATTTTGTGTATCTGAAACAATAGGTAGTGGTACTCAGCTCAGTAGGTATTGTTTAATGATATTTTAAAACTATTTGCAATATCCAGTTTATTTTTTTTTTGTCTCATGGATATTGAAAAATGCATGCTTTAGAGTTGGACCACCCACATGCAAGCATGAAGTGAGCATTGTTTAACACGGTTTAACACTGGAAGCAGGGCCTGAGGCTTTTGTCATTTGTTTTCAAATTATGATCCAGATCTCCAGTCTTGATAAACTTCATATAAAATGAATGGTCACCACCTGCAGCACAGAGAATACTACATGTTTTATTTATTTTGTTCATATGCAAACCAGGTAAGCCCGCTATGCATTTATCTCTTTTTTAGGGCTTACCCAGGAGCATTGTCTTTGGTGATTGCTCAGGACTCCAGTCATTAGTGCAAACTGAGAAAACTCAGACCCATGATTACTGTATGAAGCTCATTAGTAGCTCATATCTTTAACCCTCTGAGGTGACCTGACAGCTTATAACTGATTGCATTTTCCATGAAGCAGCTCATTATGAAACCCTGACATCAAAGTACAAGTTCTCACTAGTAATGCAAACACAGAAGTTTTATCATGGTGACGCTGCATAACTCTGCAATCAGCATATTTCATACTGTATAAAATAGTATTTTGCAATTTTTGTTAGATGAAAACAAAAATCCATAAATTAAAACCTCATATATTCCTATAGCTAGTGCATAAGCACCTATCTGGTATGTGGCTATCACAACAGGGCAGGCATGTAGTAGCTATGCCCTCTGAGACATTGTACATTATGCATTTTTGAGAAAGGGTAACAGTACAAGTAAGGAGAAAAAAGAAACATGGTGCCCTCTTTTGCTGCCAAGTGAGGTATGCTGTGGAATTCATTAACTTGCTCATTTTTTAAGCTAAGTAATCTAATGATTAGACTCACCCTTTTCAGCTGAAACTTAGATACAGAAGGAAAATTACATATTATAAAAGAAAACACAATAGTGAAGCTAACAATTTACACAAAGGCTAGATCAAATATAAAATGTGAATTGCTGACAAAATAGAAAGCATAAAAATATTTTTTTATTCAAAAAGGAAAGCACAAAAGCATGAAAGCAAGCAAATAAGTATTTCAAGTAAACTGAAAGAGCTTAAGCATGATTCAGTAATTTTAAGGCATATATTGCCAAGATTAGTTCAAAAGGGATAATGTAAGCACACATATTGTGGAATGCTGTAAAGAAGTACAATTAAATGGAACCAGTAGATGGAGAAGAAAGAAAGCATGCATAGAAAGGCAGTAAATTTGGATTAAGGGGCAGAGAACACATTAAGCATGCAAAAGATAATGGCAGGTTCTCCTTAGAAAGTTATATGCCGCATATAGAAAGACAGGAGGGACATTCAGGATAAAGGAATAAAAAATCAGGGCAATAGCAGGAAACAAAGTAAAGGAAACTGGGCACATACTATGCATAAGTAAAATTAGGCTTTTATATGAAAATGTAATGCCACATATAGAGTAGAGATAGATGGCATATTCATGATATAGGTAGAATGAGCAATCAGAAAAACAGAAAATGGAGAGGAGTATAAATGCTGTGGTCCAGAGGCTTTTTCTATATATCAGGCCTAAACAGGAGTCTTATGAGTCTTATCAAGTGTCTGTTCAGGTTAGGTATACATATTTAGCTGCTTTTGTGGTCCTGTATTTAATTTATTTAAAAGGCCAAACTTATCATGCATCTGTATCTATTTGATTTTGCTGCTACTGGCTGTATTATTGCATTACTGCATTATCTGTTTACATTGGTAAGCTATTTATTTGTATCATCATACTGTCATTGTAAGGGGAGGTGTACATATTTTCATGTTTGGGTGGATAATGAAAAAATGTGAAATAATATGTCTGCAAATTATGCCAGCCTTGTTACATATTTTGTATAGGGCACTGATTCTCCTTGTTTGTTTAAAACTAGACATGCTTATTTCAGCCAAAGTTTCATGTATTTCATTGTTCTGGCATTTAAATATCAAGCCTATTTTATAATTTCTCCTTGATTCTAGTATTACCCTTTGGTTGTTCCTCTAGTGCATGCTTTTCTGGAGTGGTCTTCTAAGTGCCTTCCTGGCAAGAGGGAGGGTAGCAGGACAGTTCAGCCATGCTCTGTACCTTTGGAATGATAAAAGAATGTTTATTTTTATTAATGAAGCCCCTTGGGGGCTACTTCATATATGTACACCTGACCTACAGCTCTCTGTGCATGCTTTTGTGTGCACAATGACAAAAAATGCCCATCAACTACACGCTGTCCATGTGGTGTTAATGTATCATTTATTTCTATCAGGGCTCATTGTCACAATGAACGACCCCCTCACCTGTCCCTGGGATAGGAGTGCTTATTACTGGCCACAGTTACCCCCCTCCTTAGTTGGCACCACAGAACCAATTTGCTACTGGAATATGGATCAATGGTAGCATAGCCAGGAATATAAACCTTATGAGAGCCTGACTGAACCGGCTGTGTCTTAATTATATATATTATGCCTGCTAGATAAATGTGGCTACCAGCACCCAGAGGAGACTTCAAATGTGGCCCAAATGCAGTAAAACACAGTGAAGAAAAGTAGCATTTTATCACGTTTGAATTGCATCAGAGCAGCATTTATTAAATGTCTGAGATCTGTATAGAACTGTGGTTTCCCATGCCACTAGAAAATTTATTATTTTCACATTATTGAATAACATAGTACTACCCAAATTTGTACAGTTACTTATGTACCATTTGGAATAGTATATGGTTCCCTTTTGGTTCATCAACCCTAAATTTCTCCAGAATCCCTTGTATATTTCTATATTCTGTGGTAGACATGTGGATGTAATTTTCTTTTTTTATCAGAAATGATGGATAAATAGTTCTGTACAATGTTCTGATAGCACACATTAACTGGCAAAAGAGGGGGTGTCATTTTGTTATTTGTAAATCTTTCTTTCATGAATCAAGTTCCAGAATAACTTTTAGTGAGCTTTATTTACTTGTTTACTTATTTTAACTGGGTAAGTGGACTGCTGCAAATACTCTTTCCAGCCACGGAATATGAACTGTACAAGATAGCTTTGAAAAGTTGCAAATTTCTAATGAGATTTTGGGGTGGATATGCTCCTGGAATAATTCAAGTGTGTTCTTCTGTTAATCCTTTTAGCATAACCACACCTCCTGTTTAACAGACATTGAGGCTGTTGGGTTGTTGCTGGGTTGTTAAATATAAACATACATACATACATGCATGTTAACCCTCTCTAATAAGTTCCCCGAATTGTGAAATAAGTTAATGAATGCCCGGAAAATTCAACCACTCTCACATTGTCCCTGCAGTTTACTGATACTAGGTTTCTGAAAGACAGAATTCCTGAGTGACATACATATTAAGCATTCAGAATGTAATAATCTGTAAAAAGATTGCACAAAGTAATGACTTTTTCCATCCATACAATTATTATTAAAGATGTAATTTATAGCCTTTCTGAACATCAGCACTATTTTTAGTTTCAATTCCTTTTTAGTGATATCATTTGATATACTACAGAAGGAAAAGTCTATAGACAGCTCCTTTTCAGATGACCCTAAGTGCTGCAGTAGGCTCTACTTGTAGAAGGGGTACAGGAAAAACATATATTTAGCAATCTAGGGAATGTTGTACTGTAGTCAAAATAGTTTTGTGAGTGAGGATAGTGCCAAAACTAAATTCAGAAAGAGAAATGATGACAGAAAAAATGTAAATCTTGGAAATATCATCTGGAAAGAAATCATCATGGCTGTGTGGCATGACTAGGCTGTGAGCTGCAGATGTGATGTACTATAATTTGCTAAGAGAAGGTTCTCAAGTACATTGAAGGTGTGATGTGAGAAAGCCTTCCTTCTTCGACAAAGCACAATACATGGTGTGACATTTTGAGTTATTGCCATGTGTGCCAGGGAGAATGGGACAGTGTATATGTAACATATACCACCATAGTTAGCTGGATTTTTGTAAATAACTTTCTGTCATTTGACTATCATACTGACTTGTACAGATGCTTACGTTAAAATGTATCAACAGTGTTATTATAACTGATTAAATAAAAAAGCGGTCCAGGCCCACTGGAAATGGCTAATAAATAATTTAATTTATTTTAAAGTACTCAACACACAAGCGCTTTCACCCTGATACAATACAGGGCTTTTTCAAGTGGAAAATCCACATGGCATGAGCTACAGGCAAAAATGGTGATACAGACTAGTTGGGGGAGTTCAAAACTTCATTGTGTATGCATACAATCATTATAGGATGCAGATAAATTTGAAATTAGGAGCAGGACAGGTTATCTAATCATGTGCCCTTGACTCAGAATTCAGTGGCTACATTTAATACAATTACAGTTTATTGAAAGCCATATTTATCAACTCATAGATTCTCAGGAGTAAAGCAAGCATGTGGCATGTGTGGCTGTTCATGAACAACAGAACAGTCCCAATGAGAGAAACTCTGATGTCACTGGCTCCAGGATACTTTTTGTTGGTGTTAGGAGTTTCAGTGGCTTCAGGCTTCAGGGTCAGCCTCTAAAGGTCAGTCTTGGTCTTGACAGTGTTGAAGTCATTGGTAGACTCATCTGGGTTGCCCTTTGAGCCCATGGCCTCAGATCTCTTGACATCAAAATTGTGAGTGATAGAATCATTTGGTCTCATTGGTCAGGGTTAAGCCACTCAGGTCAGGCCCAGAAACAATTTTCATAGTGTCAGTGACAAGTTTGATTGTTTTATACCTTAAGCAAGTAAGATCAGTGCTCTTGACCCCAAGCATGGCATTGATGTCAGTTATGCATTTGGCTCCCTCAATGCCAGTTCCTGTATCAAACATAGCCTTGACTAGAGACATTTCTCTGCCTTCTCATTTGGCTGCTCATCCTTCTCTACAACAGAACAGAGAGACTGAGAGACTTTTGTAGGATCAGCTTGACATATCTGGACAGGTACCAACGTCTTTCTCTTTCTCCCAGACCCTTCTCATCTGAGGTCAGGTAAGAAGCAGAGGGGCAAGAGGAGGCACCTGGAATCTCCATTGGAGGTTTCCACTCCATGTTCTGATAATGGAGATAGTATTGCTTTCCCACCTTCCCACCAGACAGCCCAAGTTCAGAGAAGTCCTTGAAATTATGAAAAAGAGGACAGGATGACTCAAAAACCCCACATCATCTCCACAGTAGATCCTCCAGGAATCCTTTAGTGTTTCTACCTTTCTCCTGGGTAATCCACGTGTGGACAAGATGGTGTCCCCTGTAGTCAAGACAGCATGGGAATAACTTGATGGTATGGTGTCTGTTCTAAGGAGACCAGACAAGAATTTCTGTCCTCCCAGGGAATGGTATTTCTGGCTGGAGACTTCAAAGCCAGATTCTTGTGATCTGGCAGCTGCTGTTAAAAAGGCATCTGCTTCAGAGATTCCTGCTGTCCATCCTCCTGCTAAGGAGCCCAAAGTGATTAACATATTTGAGCAGTACCCCTCCTCCAAGTTAATAATGAGGGCAGTAAACTCTCTGTCACAAATGCAATGTTTCCAGCATGAGCTGGCCAATGAGATGTTCCATTTGCTGGAAAAGTTGCCTTATGAAACATTCAAGACAAAATTACAGTCACAGATGGCAGCTTTATGCTTTGTTTCAAATCATGCTATGCAACTTGCATAAAGCTTATGAGATAATCGTGAAGTTAGGTCAGGAGGTGCCAGTATAGTTCCTTGACACCATGCTTGGCTATGCCTGGCAAACTTTGCTGAAAATTCTAAGATGTATCCTTTCATAACATCCCCTGTGATGGCTCCATCCTAACAAGACTGTTTGGACCAAAACTTAAAAAAGAACTGGAGAATATACAAATGGAGGGCAACAAGACTCCCACAAATGCTGGTGTTAAGTTTCAGGCTTCTCAGAGTCATTTTTCAGGACACAAAAGAATCTATGTCAGTTATGGTACCAGTGTGACCAACAGCAACGAGGGAATTAAAATGAAAAATTTGAGTGGAGCCAAGGAAGTCACAGAGACCTCACAAATCAATGCCAGCTTAGACATAAGAATAATCAACAACAGCAGAACTTCTATGCTTATTGCTTCAGGGATAGCAGTTAAATCCATGAGGCTTTGCCCAGTTGTGTAACTCTGGTGGCAGTTTGTGGTTATCTGTCCTTCCACCTACAACCATGGCTGACCATGATTCAGAACAAGTAGATAAGGACAGTAGTATCCATAGGCTATTTGATTCCCTTCCCAGCCCAACTCTCTCTTTCCATTGCCAGACATCTTACTCCATCAACATACTACAGCAAGAACAAGGTGTTAAACTTCATAAAGAAAAGTACTATCGAAGAGCTGTCTTCAGATAAAAAAGGATTATCTTATTACTCCAGGTTCATTTTAGTACTAAGAAGGATAATGGACATCAGGAGGTGTATCCTGATCAAATTTATCTACAAAGAAATCTTTCATGTGGTCACAATGTAGTCCATCGTCCCCTCTCTGTCAGATGGAGATTAGATGTTCTCTTTGGATCTTCATGACATCTGCTTAGTCCAGTGAGTTTTTGCACTTCTGACTAGGAACCAGCCATTATCAGTTCTGTACTGTTCAGTTCATCCCCCCCCCCCCCGACCCCAAGGTGTTCATCAAATTTATATCCTTAGTTACAGCAGACCAGAAGATGAAGCTGTTTTCTTACCTGGAAAACTTGTCCCCAGCTACTTTAACATGGAACAATGGATCAGATGATTATTTTCCCTGGTGACTTCCATCTATAACCACTAGCTGCCTGGCCATCTGTCATAGCTCTAACTAACTCCTGGTATGGCCTGATGAGAGAGGAAGGACTGATATTACTCCCTAGTGGAAGCCATCATTGGCAGACTGAGAAGGGGGCATGGAGTGGAGGTAGAGCCATCTACATCATACATGCTGACTGGTACACCATAGCTTTTTCCCTAGGCCCTACCACCAGAGTGCTGTCATTATCCCAGCCCAGGTTGAGCAAGTAATGAGGCTTGACCCAGGAGGACACATCTGTTTTGGGCCATAGATCATGCACATCTCCTCACTCTCATATATGGTCATCCCATTGATCTGTCTGAGTCCTATCCAGCACACTCATTCCCTCACCAGAGCAGGTATCAGATGCCTGAGTTGCTACTTAATCCAAGATAATCTGAGCCATAGTCAAGGCTTTTTTTCCTCTCTTCTTCTGGGCTGACTAACAGATTTATTTATTCTTCTTCTTTAGAGTCTTTTCTGAGACTCTTCTAGTCTGTTTGAATTACATTGAACACTGCAGAGTCTCATTTGGACCCCCTCCTAAAATCTGACCTTTGTTGGAAACACACTAAACATTCTGTCTTGTGAAGCCCCTTGCCTTCAGGCATGATCTCTCCACTACATAACTTGGTATCTCGACCTGTTAAGTTTCAGGCAGTCATGGCGTTACAATATCTATGTTCCCAATTACCTCTTTCTTCCCCATCACACCTCCAACATTTGCTGTCTACCTGAGGAAAAATTCTCTGGAGTCTACTTTTGGTATAAAAACACCTATGTAAACATTTTCAAGCAAAAATCCTAAGTCTTGTAGATTTTGTTGCATATTTGGGAGGCATACAAATATCCCCCATTGTTTCTTTGCGAATTGTTTATCCAATCTCTCTTCCCAATCCTTTCTAAACTCCTTTGATTGATTCTTTTAGTTATCATGTAATATGTCCTACTAATTACTCATTTTTTAATGGCAGCTTTTGTTTTAGATTCTACTAAAAACTCTATCAGTACTTGTCTTTCATTTAGGACCACCCTATTTCTTTCTCTTTGCTTATACTCTGATAGCAGTCCTTGATAGGGAAGGCAATCTCTAACCTACAGTCCAAATACATTCTTGGCATCTTCCCATTCTATTACCTTTCCCTCTCTATTTATTTGCTCCCAATACCTTGGTTCCTTTACCAGTTTTTTCCAATAAATTCCAGCCCCCTCTTGCCTATTTTCCGTATCCCTAATTGCAGTCATCCCTATCAGCAGACTCTCATTCCCCCATTGCTTTGTTGGCTTAGTTCTTAGAATACTTTCTGCTACTTTATCAATATAGTATTCTATATGATTATTGTTATCTTCCTTAAAGATCTGCATCCAAAATCCCTGTCTCCTTGTTTTTGAGCGTCCCTCTGTTTCATCATCATCCATTTCCACTTTCAGTTATAGTTTTCTGCTTGTGTATGTGTAGGAGCCTTAACTGTGTTACTCTGAAATACCCCTGCAAATTGGGTAATCCCAATCTACCTTGTTCTGTTGTAAAAATCAGCTTATCCCACTTGACTCTTGCTGTCTTCCCTTCCCAAATAAAATCATTCAGCTCTTTATTAATTGCTATACATAGCTTCTTCTCTGGTTGAATGTTTTTCAGATCTTTGACACATGATTGAACTGTTCATCTATTAATGTGCACCATACTGCTATTTCTAATTTTCACCGGGTTCCATAGCTCTCAACCTCCTAGTGCTTGAAATCTGGACAAAGTCTAAAATAATGGGGAAATCAAAGACCTAAAAATAGGGACAGATTTGAAGTGTTGATCTTGTAAACTTAGTTGCTAAAACAATAGGACTTGTGTTAGCATGAATTTTCTGAAGGATGTAAATCTGAAATTGAAATGTATGTCATTATTTAGTGACTTCAGTCCTCACTGATTTGCCAGAAAACCACAAATTGTATGAGGAACAGATCAAAAATATAAGGCAAAAATCTGGACATTCTTTGAAAATCTGGTCATTTGAGAAGGATGCAGGGTTCTAACTACCTGTCATTAGCAACTTTGTAAGTACATAAGGCTTTTTTGTGAGGTGTTTTTTGCATTCCATTTCATGTCAACGATCCTTTTCTTCCTGAGATTTGTACTTTGTTTTAAATTATTATTATAGAAACACTCTTTCAGGTGGTAATTATTTCAGCTAAAAGAGTTTTTGACTTGTAACCATTATCTGTCAAGCCTCAGATGTTCCATAAGGATATAGTGTCAATGTGAACAAACATGTCATATATGCCCAAGTCAGCCATTGAAACAAACCTTAACCATTCAGTCTGCCTGTATTCTTTCCTTATTATTCTAACAGAGGTAAATATTTGTATCATTATATGGATGCCCAGAGAGACCTCAGATCTTTATGTGGATACACTCAAATCCTTAAGGAAAGACCTACAATCATGTATTCCCTTTTTTAATAATAAGATGAATCCTATAGTTTTTTTAATTACTTTTTCCAGATGGTTGAATAACTGTATTCATTTCTAGGATGAAAAATGCAGTAACTCTTGCCTTCAGAACCTAGAGCTAATTCAGTCAGTGGCTTCCTCTTAGACCTTTTCCAAAAAACTTGCATGTTTAGATTGTATTTGTGCAGCAGCAATGTGAGCTTCACTGAATACATTCAAAAGGTACTACAAGTTTGTTGCGATCTCTATACCTAGTTCTTCCTCTGGGATCTCAGTTATCACAGGCATGTTCTCATGAAGGAGACTACTCAGGAGAATATGCTTAAGACTCTGCCTTACTGTTGACAAGAACGGATGTCTTCAAGCCAAGTATGAAAGCTAAGTACTTCTCATAACATTAGATCTGGATAATGAGGTCCATCCTAGTCAACATAAATCGTCCTTCCCTGACCTTCTTGCTGCGTAACCATTTGAAATTATAAGGCCCATGTGCGTAAGTACCATAGCATGGAGACTGAATTCCAGATAATAGGGAATTATATACTAAGTCCAAGACTGCCATTTCTCAGAATATTCCCTTTTTTGTGGTATGATGATTTTGGAATTGCTATATATAAGTTTGAGGGTGTGGGGTACAGGAGAGGCAAGCCCTTTGCAAGAAACAAGTTTAAAGAGAAGAGTGATATTCAGTATTTGCTGTTCTCTGATTTTTTTATTCAGCATGTCAGGACTTAGCATGTCATATCCCAACATTTCAATAGGGGGCTTTTTTGTTGCCATCTAGAGTCATTTATTGCTACCACTCTGATTTGTTTTTCTGCTGCGCCTTACTACGATCTGGAGAAGAAGCTACTTTGAAAAGCATAATAGGTAAAAGTGGAGGGGCTAGTAGCCAGGTAAAGTTTTAGTTGCCAGGTAACAGTTTAGATTTTTTGTTTTCAACACCTTTATTAAGTTATCCAACAGAATTAAACTTGATAAGGCCTTACTGTGTCTAGTAAATTCAGATTGTGTGTTCCAGCTCAAAAGAATCATTTCCTTAGTTACAGCCATTTGCTCCCCAATATTTCTGACAGAGTACTGTGTAAGAAATTTTAAAAATCAGCAAGCTCATTACAGTCCCCCAAAAAAACATTTTCCCTGTTATATCTTTCTTCCCCATCACACCTCTAACATTTGCTATCGACCTGAGGACATTTTTTTAAGTCTACTTGGGATATAAAAATACCTATGCAAACCCTTCTAAGCAGAAATCCTAAACATTCTGGACTTTGCTGCATACTTAGGAGCCATATATATGTCCTCCCATTATTCCTTTGTAAATTGCTTTTCCAGTCTCTCTTTCCAGTCTTTTCTATCCTCCTCTGATTGAGTCCTATAGTTACCATGCAGTATTTTATATGCCCCACTTCTTCTTCTTCTTTCGGCTTTTTCCTGGTTAGGGGTCGCCACAGTGGATCATCTGTCTGCTCATGATTGGCAGTGAAGTTTTGCTGTGTCAGTTTGCCAGCCCGGTGCCCAACCTTGCACAGAAGGCACACACATGCAAGCACTCATGCCTAGGGCCAATTTAGAGTGTTCAATCCACCTACAGCATGTTTTTGGGATGTGGGAGGAAACCGGAGCACCCGGAGGAAACCCACGCGGCCACAGGGAGGACATATGCCATACTAACTATCCTTTTTTTACAGCAGCTTTTGTTCTTTTATTCAATTAAAAACTTCACCAGAGCATGTCTTCACTTAGAACTCTCCTATTACTTTCTCTTTGCCTATACTCTATCAATCCCTGGTAGGGAAAGTAGTCTCTAGCCTGCAGTCAAAACTTCTTCTTGCCCTCAGAGCGATCTATTACCTTCCCCTTTCTAGTTATTTTTCCCAGTCCCTTGGTTCCTTTGCCAGTTTTGTTCAATAAATTCCAACCCCCTCTTGCCTATTTTATGTACTGCTGCTTGCAATCATCCCTATTGTCAACATCTCCGTTCTCCATTCCCATGTAGGCTTTGTTCTTAGAATACTTTCTGCAACTTTATGAATATAATATTCTGTATAACTGTTATTATTCTCTTTAAGAATCTGTAGCCACTTCATTATCATCCCTTTCCACTTTGAATTCTAACCATCTGATTGTATTATGCAATATGAGCCTTAACTGTTTAGTTCTAAAATGTGCCTTCAAATAAGGTAATCCTAAACCACCTCATTCTACTGGGAGGATCAACTTACACCACTTAAATCTTGGCTTCTTCTCCCCCACATACATTCCTTCAACTCTTTATCAATTACTGTCCACGACTTATCATCTAATTAATAAAATATGCCTAACCTGTACATAAAACTAAAGGAGCTAAAAACATTTTCAGTGTTTGCATCTTACTATCCATATCCATAAACAAGAACTTTCAGTTATACAGTTTTTGTATTTTCTTTTGTTACTCTTTCCCACATATCCTTAGCTGCTATAACCGAAGCCTTTTATTCTTAAATACTTAATCTTATCATGTACCAATAAATATGGGGATTATTGAACCATTTCATTTTTGGATATATAATTTATGGCTATTTCTTTTGTTTTATCTTTATCCACTTATATCCCAAAAAGACTTGAAATTGTCTCATCGTGTTCCGCAACATCAAGATATAATTTTCTGGATTTATCATGTATAAAAGAATATCATATGCAGATAAAGCCAACGTTTCTTAATTATCATAGCAATTATATGCTTGAATTTCTGAGTCCCTTATTTTCTTTTCCAATGGCTCTAAATATAAAGCAAAGAATAAAGGTAAAAGAGGACACCCCTTCCTGTTTCTTCTGCTTGAATACAACTTATTGGAGAGGAACCCTCACATTTTAAATCTTGCCTCCTATCCTTCATATATCCTTCTAATTAACTGTTTTATTGTATCAGGGAATATAAATGCTTCCATTGCCCTACTCACGAATCCCAGCTTACTCTGAACACTTTCTCTGCATCAAGACCCACAAACAATAGCAGAATTTTGTTACATTTTTCTTCTCTCTGGATCATCATTGTTCTATCAATGTTGTCAAATGTTTGCCTCCTTTCCATAAAACCACACTGATCCATAACTATCAATTTTGGCAACACCTCTGCCATTCATCTAACTAGTATAGACATAAACACTTTATAACTGTGGTTTAAAATTGAAATGAGTCAATATGAAACTTGGTCTGATAGGTCTTTACCCTCACTGCGTAATTATGCTACTGCAACATTCTTCCAAAATGCTGGTGCTTCCCTTCCTTTTAAAATACTATTAAATAAAATCTGCCAGATCTTTATCACTATATTCCCTTCTAACTTACAAATTTCCACAGGAATACCATCTATTCCTGGAGACTTCCCTGCAGATTAATTATACATCACCATTTTTACCTCATCTCCTCCTATCTTAACTGTTGAATCCCATCTTCCCCTAATCTTGGCATAATTAAGTCTTGCATAATTAAGTCTTTCATAAATATTTCCATATATGGTCTTTCTCATTTTCCACATTCCTCTGTTTTATGTAAATGTTCATAAAATTTCTGAAATATTTCTAATACCTCTATATGATCTCTGGTTATTTTGTTTGTCTTAGCCTTCCTAAGTTTGGCAACAACTCTTTTTACTTTCTGTTGCCTAAGCCGTTGCTGCTAAAAGTTTTTGAACTCTGGAGTTGTTCTTGAATAATAGTTGCTTAACAACAAAATATTCAGACTCATGCATCTTATCCAAATACTACCTTATTTTCTTTTTAGTACTCTGGAATTGCTCTTCTTCTTGTTCTGTGAGATTACCCTTATTCTGTAATACTTTAACTTTTGTCAGCCCCTAAAAATAATTTCTATTACTTATTAACCATATTTCTTTCTCTTTTATTTCTACCCTATTTTAACCTCCACTTTCATTTTATTTCTCTCACTAGCCATCCCTTCTGAAGAAATTTATATCTCTTCTAATAACTGTCAAATAAGTTCCACTACCCATTCCCTAAAGTCTTCCCAAATGTGCCTTCTGCAGAGGTTGGAGAGTTTGGCATAAGGATTAAGGTCTTCCCCTTATAGACATAAAGTACAGGGTTTGATTCTGACCTTGGGTTATTGGCTGGGCTTAAAATGGTTCCTCAGGGCAACTATCCTAGTATTCACTTATAAAATCCCCTCTTCTTAATAGGTAGGTAGAAATATGTCAGTATCTCATTTTTACTTCATTACCCTGCATTTTTATCTTAGTTTGTATCTGTACATAATCTGAAATAGTTATTGGATATGTGTCAAGACTTTCAATTAAATACACATATTCCTGTGAAATATTATTTATATCCAGTCTAGCCCAGTTATTGTATCTTGGGGAATAATATGTAAATTCTGTTTTGAGTTCTTTTTACTGAATTCACATCTTCAGTACTAAATATTTTTATAAATATCTTCAGAAATCTACCCTCATTTGTTATATTTTCCCTTCTAGGCCCCCTGCTACATCTTCAGTATTGCAAATCAAGTTCCAGTCCCATCAATAAGTAATATTCCATACTGAAAGCTGATTATGTCTCCCAAAAATGTCTTAAGCTCAATAGAAGCAATTTTTGGTGCAATATAAATACATAAATACATGACAGCTTAATCCTCCATGCTTGCCAATAGCCCCTTACTACCACAAATCTACCATTATTGTCTTTTTTTTCTTCTATCACTATTGGAGTCCCTCTAGCAATCAGTTTTATTACTTCCCTTTTCCTTTGTCCCCATTATTCTGCTGAATATCCTTTCTGAAATATTTTTGTGTCAAATTTACAAGCTAATTTCTTCTCAAATGTATCTCCTACATCATTGCTATTTGCACTTTGCATTACTTAATGTAATCCAGTTCTCTTTCTTTTTTGTCTAAACATGTAAGGCCATTTACTTTCCAAGATAATATGGATAGACTAGCCATTATGATAAAAAGCTATTATTCCCACCTATTATATGATACTTTTATGTGTATTTCCAACATTTGTCTTACTTGCACACACTATTTGGAAGGCTGATGTTTTATACAGTTGTTTCTTCTCATCTCCATTTCAACCTGTGTCACATTTCCCAATACTTTTTGCTTAAATGACAGCCATGAAACAAAAAACTAAATACATTTTCAGAATACATTCATTCTCTATTAACTTGTAAGAAACACGCAAAAGTATGTTCATTTTCATCAAATAGAGTTAAACCTCCAAATAGGAACAATTGATCCATGTCATCAGCTGCACTCACAGGAATTGTCTAATCTAAAATTAAGGTTACCCATACTAAAGCACATGCTACAGCCTATGTTCCTATACAGGCTGCTGGGGAGGCCACTATCTCATATTCATGTCTGAACATTTCAAACTTTTTCTCTGAACTGCTTGCCATTGTACCTTTGCATTTCCCTCAGCAAAGAATACTCAGAATTCCCAAGATTAATTACTCATACTTGCAGACAACTCTTATCTATTTAAAAGTTGTCTTCAGTGAGAAAAAGCAGCTAACAACTATGCATAGGTTCATAGATTCATAGGTTGGTACTAGGCTATTGGCCCTATGGCCTATACAAGCCTAGCCATAACAATTCCCTTGCTATTTCTTCCCACACTATTTACTTCCTTGGACCCCTGTCTAGCAGGGTGACTGACATGATCCCTGGGGTGAATTTCCTTTCTCCCATCCAATCATCAAGGTTCCTTTTGAAAAGGGCCAAAGAGGCGCTCTGCTTGACATATATGGGCAGTCTATTCCAGAGTCTGGGGAATCTCTGGGTCAGGAACCTATCCCTCCAGCATGTTTTGTTTATTGTGATGACAAGGTTTAGATCCCTGGAGTGTGTGGCTCTGAGGGATTGGGATTTCTTTAAGTGTAGCATGTTCAACAGCTCTGGGTTTGACATGGGCTTGTATGTTAAGCAAAGATCGCCTCAGATTAGACAATATGCAACAGAGTATAGCTGGAGTTTTTTTAAGGCAGTCAGTGGGTGGCCACGGTGGTGCAGTGGTTAACATTGCCACCTCACAGCAAGAGGTTCTCCGGTTTGATTCTTAACCGGGGTGTCTTCTGTGCAGAGTCTGCATGTCCTCCCTGTGGTCGCGTGGGTTTCCTCCGGGTGCTCCGGTTTCCTCCCACATCCCAAAGACATGCAGTAGGTGGATTGGACACTCTAAATTGGCCCTAGGTGTGAGTGTGTGCATGTGTGTGCCTTCTGTGGAAGGTTGGGCGCCGGGCTGGCAACTTGACACCGTAAAACTCCACTGCCAATCATGAGCGGACAGATGATCTGCTGTGGCGACCCCTAACTGGGAAAAAGCCGAAAGAAGAAGAATAAAAAAAGAGCATAGGGCATCTGCTTTAGGCCTGTGATTCTTTTAGTGAGGTATTTCTGTGGCCTTTCCAGTTGTTGCAGATGTCTTGAGAGGTACATACCAAATGAGGAGTTGTATTCTATAATGGGTCTAATGAGGGATGAGTACAGTGGGACAATGACCTCCTTTTTCTGGATGAAAAGCCCTTAGTGATGAGATGTGCCACATAGAAGGATTTCCTGAATGTGGCAACGCAGATGCACAAAGGAATATTTATAAATTTCACTCAGATCAGAATGTACAGAATTTCCTTGGCCAACTGCCTTCAGCTGCAGACTTCTTGTCTCCCACTGAGAGCCTTTGCTGATGGAAAAAACAAGCTAATATCGTATCATATTCAAGAAACCTAGCGTTTTTCACGGCTTTCATAATTTTGCCTTATTTTTCAAGTGTATTTTCTTACAAACAAAACTTCTTTATAGTTTTAGCCAAGGACATTAATCTAGACATCCACCCTTGTAAAAACAAGAGAAATTATTATCTTAAACATATGTGTAGTATATTCAATGGACTTTTACATCCCACCTCCTCATCCCAACATCACAACATTATATTAACTTAAACTTGCTTCTGTTCAGGCTTACTTCTTTTGATATACTGTAAAGCCTGTATTTCTCACTAAGAAAAGTATAAACAACCATCGTTGAAAAGACTTCCCATTTAAAATATCCCTGACTGCACACTATACAAAACTGCTTTACAATATAACATGCAGTTTATATCATAAAATGTTTTATACGAATACAAATGAGAACAAAATTGTTTTACTTACATTTACTTCTTTTTTCCGTGTAGTGTTCTCCTAAACAGCATTAGTCTTACTACTAATGAAGCTGAACTTGTTTGTCCAGTCTTGAAGTTATGAGGTTTAAGAAGTATACTTTTCTGGTAATTATCATACCAACTGTAATTCCTTTTTCCCTTTTTCCTTTTTTCACATGGATTTTTCTAATGTTGTGTATTTTTGACTTTGGAGGATAAAGTAAAAATGGAAGCAGAGGAAGATTTTATGATTGAGAAGCTTCATCCTTTAAACATTACTACCTCATTTTGTCTGAACGTATTATGAATACAACTGGTTTATTTAACTTTTTATTTTATTCAAATTGAAAGTGAATGTTTATGTAACAGCTTTTTAAATTTAAAGTTTAGCTGCTTAGTTTTCAGACAGATGATAATTTCTGTTTATATCTCCACTTCTGGTCACATTGGTGTGTGATCTGATAAAATATTGTGCTTTATATGTAGGTGATGCTTTAATAAACTGTGTGATATGCATAGGAGAGTACTGCAGATCTGTACACCTTTTTCATAGAATTGCCTCCTTATATTACAAAAATGTAAACCATCAGTCTGATAACCCTATACCACTATTGCTTGAGTACACTGTTCCACCAACAACCCAAGTATATGCTGTTCTTATATATGAAACAACAATAAGGCATTGAAGTGTAGGTTGTCAGTGATGTCACTCACAGAAAAGTAATACAGAATATAAAACAGATGTATAATATGCATGAATGGTTTTGAGCTACACTTAGGGTAAGAAATTTTTGAACTGAATAATCCACGTTAACTGTGCACCAGAGGTCATTCTGTGATTCTGAATTTGTACACTAGTAAATTCAACCACTGCGGGATATACACAGAAACATAGAGAAACACAGATGCATGCATATACATACATGTAGGTGGTTGTGTGTGTGTGTGTGTGTGTGTGTGTGTGTGTGTGTGTGTGTGTGTGTGTGTGTGTGTGTTTGTGTGACACCCCTGCACTGGGCCAGTAATCAAGGAGCCTGAATCTTCACCACTGACACTGGAGAGGGACATTCACTTGGAATACAAAGGGGTACACTCAGTATTTCCAGATGCAGCTCTCTGCACCAAGTACAATTTCCTTTAAGAGAACACAGGGAACACATTCAGCCTGGGGTCTGGATCTCTTTATCCATCTCCCTCCAGGTCATCAGTAAGACTCCCCACTGGTACAGCTGTAGGGTTAGGTCCTCAGCCGAGTGTCCAAGCTAAGTCCTCCAGCACCTTCTCTGTGAAACCAGTGCTGCATGTCCCTGCTCCAAATAGTTGACACACACACATGGTGACATTTGAAGTTACACACACACACACACACACACACACACACACACACACACACACACACACACATGGGAAAGGCTGGCTGAGATTTACCTGCTGTGCCCCCATCTGCCCAGAGTATAAGGCAGTTATCCCTGCCACCAGACACTCCACAATCAGCTACTCTAAGGTCCTTAACAAAGGGTGTCCAATTATACTGTGTAATACTAATACTAATACAAATGGTAGTAGTTGACCAAGATAGCTAGGCCTTCAGGTGTGGCCCAAACAGTGTCACCAAAAATATAAGCACTCTCAAAGGTTAAGGTTAAATACTTTCTAAAAGGACCAGCCACAATAAAAGGTTTAAATATATTTAATAATAAATAATAAAAGAACATGAAAATGCTGCATATATATTTACAGTAAACTTCACTATATTTCCTGACTGAATATAGGAAAATTACTATTCCTTACTTACTAAATAGACCAAGGCAGATGATGTGGTGAATGGTCCTTCTTGTTGTCAGGCCCAAGACAGAATATGCAATGCTGAGAGATTTATTTTTATAATATCTGAAATTTCCAAGATGGCTGACAGAATGACTTCATCTGGTCATCTGACTCAAGCTTCTAACACTATTCCCCTTTGAAGCTTGAGAGAGGTGTTAGCATATATGTGATAAGATGTATATCTAAAGTTTTGCTAATGTTTATTGCAGTGCCTGGGCTTCCCCTCTTTTACTGAGCTAATGAACAAAGGCTTTTTCCAAACATGTTGTCTCTGGTCCTATTCAGGCTGTGAGATAAGCAGTTTTATGGCTCAGCAGGTGTTCCAATTAACAGTGTTTTTCTTAACATAAGACGTAAGCTAGCTGTTTTACCCCTTCTCTTCCAGTGCCCTTTGCTAAGATATATACATACAGTCTCACATGTGTATTCATTGTCTGTCTAGCAGGACCCATTCTTGATAAAATTTTAACACTAGCAACTTTACAAGCACATTTTGATTTTCAAATGCCATACACTTCTAATACATTTGTAACACAAGCATCTTGTATAACACAGTTTGATATTTAAAGGACATATTCTTTACAGAACTCCAGCTGGCTGTGCTTTCAGTAGTCCATATCATCACATCTCTCCCCCCCTTCAAAGACTTAAGCTAGTTTTTCAAGTGACCCTTGAGAAATGTGGCTTGAGAGAAATAAGCATATCTGGGAATATGTAACCCATTCCCTGTTTTGAGAGCCCATCTGTGTTGGCATTGCTGACCCCACTAAGGTATTGCACTGTCATATGTCATATGGCTACAATCCTAAACTTCAGGCTTAATAACTTGGCATTTTGCTGGCTGGCTCTATGTAGCCATGTTAATGGATTGTGGTCTGTAACTATAGTGAATTTCCTTAGCTACAGATAAGGCTGAAGTTTCTGCACTGCCCATACTATGGCTAGACATTCCTTTTCTACAGCTGCATAACATTCCTCCCTGGATTGGAGTCTATGGCTGAGATATACCACTGGGCGCTCTTCCCCCTCTGTGGAAACCTGGCTAGGTATAGCCCCAACCCCTTGGTATTAAGCATCTACTTGCGCAACAAATTATTTTCTGTAATCTGCACTGGAAAACACAGGGGATCCTCCCAAACCTCCTTTAAGCTTCTGCAATGCCTGCTGACATGCTGAGGTCCACACTACTTCATCTGGCCTGTTTTTTATTGTCAGGTCTGTGAGGGGAGCAGCTATTATACTATAATTGGGGACAAACTTTCTATAGTACCCACTGTCCCTAAGAATGTCTTTAGCTGCTTTTTGGTAACAGGGCCAGGCCAAGCCTGAATGGCTTCTACTTTGTCAGGTTCTGACCTGATCTTACCACTCACCACTCTATGTCCCAGGTAGGAGACCTCTGCCATACCCACCTGACACTTACTGGGCTTACTGGTCAACCCTGCCCTCTGCAGTCTGCCCAGCACCTCCCTGACATGCTGAAGGTGCTCTTGCCAGGAATGGCTGTAGATGGAAATATCATCCAGGTAAGCAAGGGCATAATCTTCTGCTCCTCCTAGGATACTATCTATCAGCCTCTGGAAAGTTGCTGAGGCATATTTCATCCCAAAGGGCATCTTCGTGAACTCATACAAGCCAAAAGGATTTACAAAGGCTGACCTCTCTCTAGTGTTGGGAGTCAAGGGCACCTTCCAGAAGCCCTTGGTCAGATCAATAGTGGTCAGATACTTATCCCTACCCAGCTTCTTTAAGGCATCACTGGTCCTAGACATGGGGTAAGCACCTGACTCCGTGTGACTATTTAGTCTTCTGTAGTCCACACAGAACCTGGTGCTGCCATCCTTCTTTTATACCAGCATCACTGGGGAGGCCCAGGGACTGCTGGACTCCTGGATTACTTCCAGTTCCAACATCTCCTGCATCTCCTCCCTCAGAGTCTGTTTGACTCACTCAGGCACCCTCTAAGGGGCCTGCTTTATAGGTTTTTGGGGCCCTGTATCCACATGGTGCTGCATGAGGTGAGTGCACCCTGGTTTGCCAATGAACATGTCCCCAAATGCCTGTAACACTGCTTGGATTTCTCGAACCTGGGTTAGGGATACCTACTGGGACACTGCTACCCTTCCACTGAGGTGTCAGTCGGAGCCTCACTGAGGAGATCATTCACTGGATCCCCCTCAGACTCCTTCTGCCATCCACTGCAAATAATCAGCACAAGGACCTCCCTATCATGGTAAGGCTTCATCATGTTAACATGGTACAATTTTTCCGGCTGCCTCCTGCTGAGCAGTTCTACCATGTAGTTAACATCACTGACCTTCCTTACCACTTTAAAGGGTTCCTCCCAAGCTGCCTGCAGCTTATTGTGTTTGACAGGAATGAGCACCATAACCTGCTGTCCCACAGCATATGCTCTGACCTGAGCATTTCTGTCATACAAGACCTTTTTCTGTTGTTGGGCTCCTGTCAGGTTCTCCTGGGCCAAGCCCATGAGCTCCTAAAACAAACTCCTTGTGGAATTCACACTTATCCTTCAACTTATCACGAATCATATCTAAGGGCCCCCTTACCCTATGCCCATAGAGCAATTCAAAGGGTGAAAAACCTGTGGATTCCTCAGGCACCTCCCTGTATGCAAACAATAGATGGGGCAAATATTTGTCCCAGTCTCGCTTAAACTGGTCTGCAAATGCCAGTAGCATGGTCTTTAGCATAGAGTTTAACCTCTCCACAAGACCATTACTTTGGGGATGGTAGGGTATAGTCTTTAAGTGCTTCACCCACAGTGCTCCCACAGACAAGCCAGCAGATCTGACATGAAACTGGCACCTCTGTCAGTCAGTATTTCTCTCGGGAAACTTACCCTGCTGAAAATCTCTAGCAAAGCATTTGCCACCTTCTCAGTCTCAATGGAGGACAAAGCCACCACCTCAGGGTATCTAGTAGCATAATCTACTACCATTAGGATATACTTCTTCCCTGTGTAACTTGGGGTACTCAGAGTCCCTACATTATCCATAGCTACCCTCTGAAATGGCTCCTCAATCACAAGCAAAGGCATCAAAGGAGCTTTGACCTTGTTCCCTACCTTGCCTACTGTGGCACTGCCCACAGGTCCTGCAGTACCCTGTTACATCCCTAGCATTCCCAGACCAATAAGAGTTCTGCATAATATGCCTTTTGGTATGCTTTATGCCCACATGACCTGCAAAAGGAATGAAATGGACTATGTCTAGAAGTGCCAGATGGTAAGCTGTAGGCACTACCAACTGCTGTATTACCTCACCCTCTAGCCCTCCCTCAGGGTCCACTCTCTATAAAGTAACCCTTTGCTCCAGTATACAGATTCCTCTTTTCCTTGAGAATCAGGCACCTCCCTAGCTACCTCCCTCAGTCCTTGTAATGTAGGGTCTGAGAGCTGAGCCTGTCCCAACTCTGTCTTTGTGACTTTTCTTAGTTCCCCTTCCACAGAAAGTATGGTATCTTCTGACAACAGTGCTTCACTGTCAACCTGGATACTACCACTCACCTCTGCCCTTGCAGTCACCCTGTCCAAGGGAACATCAGTACCTAGCAGCAGCTGTGGCATACCTTCAAGCTCAGTGCTACACGGTAGCTCCCTCCCTGAATTAGCGACATCACCAGCCCTGGCTTCAGGGGTGCAGTCTGTCTGGGTCTCCTGCAAGCTATCAGACCCACATATCTGTCTTCAAACTTGACTGCATGTCACTGCATGTACACAAGGTACTGCATTATCAAAATCATTCCCTATCAAGACATCTGCAGGGATATCCTCAAACACACCTCAAGCAAACCTACTTGCTTGCATCCTTTTCCAACCTCCCAGTCAAGGTGAACCCTAGCCAAAGGCATTTGGGATGGGATCCCTCCTAAACCTCTGACTGGAGTGGGCTCTCCAAGCAAATACTGCTACTCTTTAACCACTGCAGGCTTCACAATGGTTATATCAGAGGCTGTGTCTTTCTTGGCAGTGGCCTGTTTGCAATCCACCAAGATAAGATACAAACTCTGGTGGTAATTTGCTACCCCTGTTGTCTCCATACAACTTACCACTGACTTTCTGTTATTCTCACTTGCTGGCTCCCCCATCTTTTGTTCCCCACCTTACCTCAGTGGACATCTATGTGCTACATGGCACCACTAGTTACATTTAAAACATTTAACCCTTGATCCTAGCTGCGTACCTGAACTAGTGGCTTCCGTCGTTACTGGTGGACTCTGCTAGGCAGTTTAGGCTGCCCACCATGGGTTCATACATATCCATGTACAGCACTGGTCATCTCTTTCCTGTGCAGTGATGACCTGCTTGCTAAGTATAGATCCCCTTTTTTCTTCAGCTCATCTGCAGAGTTGCATTCCCTGTCTGCCAACCAGATTCTCATGACCTGAGGCAAAGTCCTAAGGGCTTGTTCTCTCACCAAAAGGACTGACAGCCATTGAAAAATGATGAACTGACACCCACTCACCCACCTATGGAAATAAGTGCTTAACTCAGCAAAATAATTACACACACTTTCATCTGCCTTGCATCTGTGCTTACAGTACTTTTTTCTGTACACTTCAGGTGTTAACTTAAAACATTTCAATACAATTTTTAACTGTATCATAGTTTAAACAGTCAGAACCAGACAATTTAGAAAGAGCAGTTACAGCTTCTCCATGGAGTAAGGGATCAGGATCCATAGTCAGAGACCTTGGTCAACATTATACTGTTTACATACTGTTTTAAATATATGAATAAAACTATCAGAATTATCACCCTCAGAAATTTACTGATCTTTGCTGCTTCTGGGATTAGGTTATTCCCTTCCCCATTACCTCCATGACCCTGACATAGAGTCAGCATCTCCCTCTCATGTTGACACTGCTTCTCATTTTCTTCAACCTCCAAATGCAGCAGTCTCTCTCTGCTGATTCTAATTCCATCTGTTTGTCCTTTTCTTCAGCCTCCAAACACTGCAGTATCTCTGCTGATTCGAATTCCAAACATTTGGCCTCCAGTTCATGTCTCTTTAACTCCAGATGGATTTTAAGTCCTCTGAGGAAATTTTGAACTGTCCTATTTCTGAGGGCTGCAAATTCTCATCAGTAGACTGGTTATCCTCCTGGATGATGGTCTGAACTGTGACTAAGGCTGAAATAATTTCCTCTTTAGTCAAGTTGGCATACACCAGTCCTTTGACTTTGCACACCTTGGCCAACTGGTTCTTTGTCAGCTTGCCATAATCTTCTGCTGACAACTTTGCCTGCTCTCCCTGATTACTAAACTAAACTAACATAAATAAATAAATAAATAGAACTCTTGTGAAATGAAACTCTGAATGTTCACCTTGTGGCAGCTTGAGAGTACACCTTAAGTGACAACTTCTTACAGGCTACAAAAGTTCAATATCTACATCACTGCTTACCAATATGTGAGGTTCCCACACTGGGCCAGTAATCAAGTAGCCTGATTCCTCACCACTGATGCTGGAGAAGGACACTCACTTGGAATACAAATGGATGCACTCAGTATTTCCAGATGCAGCTCTCTGCACCAAGTGCAATTTCCCTTAAGAACACACAGGGAACACACTCAGTCCAGGGTCTGGATCTCTCCCATGTTCCGAGTGAGACTCTCCACTGGTACAGCTGCAGGGTTAGATCCTCAGCTTAGTGTCTAAGCCAAGACCTCCAGCACTCTCTCTGAAACCAGTGCTTTCTGTCTCTGCTCAAAGTAGCTGAAACACACACACACACACACACACACACACACATGGTGAATTTTAATTTTTCACACAGACACACACACACACACACACACACACACACACACACACACACACACACACACACACACCTGGGAGAGGCTGGCAGAGATTTACTTGCTGTACCCTCTACTGCCCAGAGTATAAGATAGTTATCCCTGCCACCTGACACTCCACAATCAACTACTCTAAGGTCCTTAACAAAGGGTGTCCAATTACACTGTGAAATATTAATACTAATTCAAATGGTAGTAGTTGAACAAGATAGCTAGGGCTTCAGGAGTAGCCAACACAGTGTCACCTAATAAATATAAGCACTCTCAAAGGTTAAATACTTTCTAAAATGACCAGCCACAATAAAAAGATTTAAATATATGTAATAATAAATAATAAAAGAACATGAAAATGCTGACTATCTAATTACAGTAAACCACAGAGATAAAATCACAGGAAATATTGAAAATAACACTGATGGACAGAGTCAGACAAATAAAAAAAAACAATATCTAAACTAAACCACTATATTTTCCTGACTGAATCTAGGAGAATTAATATTCCCTACTTACTTAATAGAGCAAGGCAGATGATATCATGAATGGTCTTTCTTGTTGTCAGGCCCAAGACAGAATACTCAGTACTGAGAGATTTCTCTTTGTAATATCTGAAATTTCCAAGATGGCTGACAGAATGACCTCATCTGGTTACCTGACTCTAAGTTCCCACACTATTCCCCCTTTTGAAGCTTGAGAGTGGATATTAGCATAGATGTGATAAAATGCATATATGAAGTTTTGATAATGTTTATGGCAGTGCCTGGGACTTCCCCTCTTTTTACTGAGCTAATGAACAAAGGCTTCTTCCAGACATGCCATCTCCGGTCCTATTCAGAGCTATGAGATAAGCAATTCCATGGCCCAACAGGTGGTCCAATTAACAGTATTTTTCTTAAGGTAAGAAGTAAGCTAGCTGTTTAACCCCTTTTCTTCCAGTGTCCTTTGCTAACATATATACATACAGTCTCACATGTATATTCATTTTCTGACCAACAGAACCCACTGTTGATCCATTTTTTAACACCGGCAACTTTACAACACATTTTGATTTTCAAATACCATACAGTTCTAATACATTTTTAACATAAACATTTGTGCAACTCAGGTTGATATTCAAATACCATATATTTCTAATACATTTGTAACACCAGCATCTTGTATAACTCAGTTTGATAGTCAAAGGACATATAATTATTTACAGAACTCCAGCTGGCTAAGCTGGCACTAGCCTATATCATCACAGTTTGTATTTTTGTTTGTGTGTCTGCAAGAAGGTGCATTGCTTGTAGCTCCCATTGTCATGTACATACAATGTCTAGATGCAAAAGCTGTCATTCTGTACACACACCACACAACTCCTCTATTTTAAACACACTTGTATTTCACTTATTGATGGGCTTGCTGTACGACAGTCTGTCCACCCTTAATGAAGTGTAGAAATTTTAAAGTACAGTTTGCACATATACGTAGTGGGGTACACACCCAGCTCCTTCTTCTTTGCCCTCCTTCTAAGTCTGAATATTTGGAAAATGCCCACAGCACCACTGGCATATAAGGCACACAACCTGCTGTTGCTGTGTACCCATACCATAGGACATTCTGCTGTAATCAACCTTCTTGTAGTCATCCTTCATCATTCACAAATGCAGTTTGAAATTCATGTCCTTACCCACATCCCAAGCACTTAACACAAATGTCCATATATGCATACGTAAAATGGTCAGGTTCATTCTTATTAAACATTACTCCAGATCCAGAGTCCTTAGCTCTGACACTTGTCATTCTTGTTATTTCCTCCTTTGTGCTGATATCATTCTGTCATCTGGCTCCTACTTTCATAGATTTCATCAATATTCCAGGACCACTAAGTCTTATGACCATTCACACCTTACCAGTACCCTCCCTCATGCCACGCCTTCTTTCTCCAGAAGGAGCATACCAATTAAGTAATAAGTCATCTTGGTTTTGTTTAAAGGAGGATAGTGAGTTGTGCACATTAACATGCAGGGGAGGTTTATTCCTTTCCTTCCAGTGTGTTTTATTTATCTCTTTGTGAAGGTTTGGGACCCTGGTTCTTGTACTGATAGAGATATTGGACTTGTAGAGACACAGAAGGTCCAGGACAACTGGGTTTTTAATGATGTTGTAAGTGAGACACAGATCTCCTCTCAATAGTCTATGACACTGAATAAAGATATAAAGCTTCTAGCCATTCTTGGTAGTTCAGGGAGATTAGGCCTATGATTTATTTGGTTAGAAACCTTTCAGGTCTTTTTAATTGTTTGATATGTTTAATAGGATACATCCCTAAGGGGGCATTGTACTCAATAATTGGTCTGATCAATTATAAGTGAGTGATTACCTTGTTAGACCTTGATGATTCCTTTAGCAATTAACTGAGCTAAATAAGAGGATTTTCCTGACAACCATTGTCACATGATGGTCAAAAGAGAGGGGGTTATCAACCCAAGTTTCTAGGACCCTGACTACATTTTCATTTTGTAGTGGTGTGTTGTCTGTACAGTATAATGAGGGTAGTAGGTTATACACCTTTTGGCAATTAGATGAGCCCATTTTTCTACACTAAGCATTTACTAGACAGACAGTGTTTAGTCTGTAGGGTTTGGGTGTCAGAGGGTGATTCAGCAACTCCCAGACTGCAGTTGTCTTCAAACTTTGGTAGCCAGAGGTCTTGGCTTTCTGCTTGGAGATCTGAAAAGTAAATGCCAGAAAGGAGAGTACCCAAGCACCAAGCCCTGGGGGACACCATAGGTAACTTTCATACTTTCCGATAAGGCACTTACAACTCACACTGTGTGGGTTTTGTCTTTCAGACAGTTTGCTATCTATCTTATCACATAGGAGTCTACTTTTAAAGTATTAAGCTTGTATATGGTGGCAGCATGGGGTCAAAGGCTTTGGTCAGATCAAGATACATTGTGTGTACTGCATTGTCAGCATTTATATCCTCTGTAATCCTTTGAGAGAAGTGTACCAGATTCAATAGCCAGTATCTACACTTCACAAAGCCAAATTATTGGAGGTCAAGTCTAATACGATTCTTCATATAATAGTTTATTAGATCAATTATATGTTCAATGATTTTGCAGATGAGGCTTGTAAGGTGGATGGGTCTGTAATGACCAGGTCAGTTGTAAGTGTACCCTTATACAAAGGCTTCATCACTGCAGTGCATCATTCATCAGAGACAAAACCAGTAGCTACCATTTAAGAAGTATATCTGCAACGGCATGTTAAATACTATTAATTAAGCAACCAGCTACTTTGTTAGGTCCCAGGGAGGAAATATTTTTGGTCTTGGTTAGCACTTTCAGTAAATGACCTTTAGCCATAATTGGGAGAGTAAAGAATTCAGATATTTCAGGATTTTGGATAGAAGTCTTGAGGGTGAAATTGGCTCGAAATTTATTTGCAAGGATGTTAGCAATGTATTTTGGGTCAGAATAAGAGAAGTAATTGTAAATATGATCAGAGCAGTGTAGGGTATTGTTTCTTAGTTTTCCAAGAACTAAAGAAGGATTTATAATTATCTTTGGCTTTAGATGCCAGCCTATGTTTACGGGCTGCTTTAGTGGACCTTTTAGTGTTCTTCAGTTTTTTTGAATTTTGTTGATATTATCCTTGAGAAAAGGGGTTTTGGATCTACTGAATAATTTAAGGAACTTATTTTATTGTATTTTGTTTATTTATGATGGTGGAGCACCAGGGTAATTTCTTTTTGAATTTCCTGAGACATGTTTGTCACTCTCCTATCTAGGACACAATAGAAGAGTCTTCATAGGCTCTGTTCAAGCAGCTTTATTTTATACAAACACATCACTATAGAAGTTTACTGCCCTTAACTTAAGTAACTTGTATACACACTAACAACTGTGATCATGCATCTAGGGATTGCATGTGTCTGGTCAGCATTTTTCTAAATCATGGTCAGGCAAGATGTATTCATAAGTTGATTTTGATATTTAAGTTAAATTTGATATCATAGAATGGGTTGAAATTTGCATATTTATAGTCTTTAAGTTGAATGGGGTTTTCTGTAGGGGCTTTTGGGAATTTAAAGGAGAAGGTCAAAAGTTTGTGATAAGACTTTTCTGGGAAATGGTGCATAAAAGATCAACCTGACAAACAGTATATGCATGTAACACAAAAGCTGGAACTAGATATTTAACAAAAAAGCTGTTATACATAAAAGGTGGGAATAATAACTTTTTAAGGATATGATGCTTTCTGAAATGTATTTAAATGTCAATGGTCTCACAGATAAATACAAAAAGAAAGAGTAGTGAACTATATTAAAAATGTAGAGTGTAAATAGCGATGGTACAAAAGACATACTTGGAAAGAACTAAATATGTGAATTTGATAAAGAAAGGTTTTTAGGATGGTTATTCAGTAGAATACCTGGGTCAAAGGAAAAGAGGAGTACTTATATTAATTGCAAGAGGAGTTCCAATAGTGATAGAAGAGGATACAAAAGCTAATAATAGTAGATTTGTAGTACTAACGGGTTACTAGCAAGGGAGGAGGATTACACTGGCATGTATTTATATTCCACTGAAAACTGCTATAATGGAGCTTAAGAAAATTCTGGGGGAAATAATCAGCTTTCAGCAAAGAATATTACTTATAGGTGGGGATTGGAATTTAATTTGCAACAGTGAAGATGTGTCTGGGGGGCCCAGAAGGAAAAATATAACAAAGGAGGGTAGATATTTTGAGGAAATTTATGAAAATATTTGGCATGGAAGATGTGAATTCATTGCTAGGAGTTTTGAATTTACATATTACTCCCCAAGATGCAAAAACTGGGCTAGGCTAGAAAGAATTTACATTTCACAGGAACATGTGCATTTAATTGGAAGTCTTGATATGCACCCAATGGCTATTTCAGATCATGCACAAATAATAACTAAAATAAAAACACAGGGAAATGAAATAATGAGACACTGACACTTTCCCACCTATCTTGAAAAGAGAGGAATTTAAGGAATGGGTAGTGGAAATTATTCAGGCGCTATTGGAGAAGATAGAAATTTCTTCTGAAAATATAGCTAGAGAGTGGGAAAAAATTAAAATGGAGTTTAAAAATTGGAGGGGGAATAAAAGAAAGAGAGATATGGTTAAGAAGTAACAAGAATTATTTAGAGAGACTGACAAATGTTAAAGTATTGCAAAATAGGGGGAATCCTATGGAACAAGAAGAGGAGCAAATGCAGACTACTAAACAAAAAAATAAGGGACTACCTCAATAATATGCATGAGTTTAGAAAGACTGCTGTTAATCAAATGTTGTTTTGATAATAACTCAAGAGCACAAAACTTTTAGCACAATGACTCAGGCAACAGAAAGTAGAAAGGGCTGTTGCCAAGTTTAGTGACCCTATAACAAGGAAGATAACCGGAGATCCTGTAGAAGTATTAGAAACATTTTAGAAATTCTGTTAAAGCATCTATAAAGCAGATAAGTATGGAAATCAAGAAAAGGTACAAATGGAAATGTTTATGTTAGAATTAAATATGCCAAGGTTAGAGTTAGATAAGGCTCAATTACTAACAGTTAAGATAGGAGGAGATGAGATAAAAATGGTGATGTATAACCAATCTACAGAAAAATCCCAGATGGTATTCCTGTGTTTGGAAGCTAGGAAGGAAAAAACTGATAAAGATCTGGAAGGTTTTGTTTAACAGTATTTTAAGAGGAGAAGTACCAACATCCTGAAAGAAAGCAGTAGTATCTGTAATACCTATTGAGGTTAAAGATCCATCCGATCCAGCTTCATACAGGCCCATTTCAATACTAAACCATGATTATAAAGTGTTTATGTCTATAATGGCTTAAAGAATGGCAAAAGTGATGCCAAAATTGATAGATGTGGATCAATGTAGTTTTGTGGAGGCAAACATTTGACAACATAAACAGAACAGTGATGATCTAGAGGGAAACAGAATATAAGAAAATACCACTATTCTTGGTGGGTATTGATGCAGTGAAAGCATTTGACAGAGTAAACTGGGACTTTATGAGCAGGGTAGTGCAAGCATTTGCATTCCCGGATAAAATTATAAGGTTGATTAGGAGGATATATGAGGGATGGGAAGCGAAAATTAAAGTGGGTGGGGTCTTCTCTGATAATTTCTGCTTGAGCAGAGGAACCAGGCAGAGGTGTCCTCTCTCCCCTTTGTTGTTTGCATTATATTTAGAACCACTGGAAAAGAAAATAAGGGACTCAGAAATTCAAGGATATAATTGGCATGGTAGTTAAGAAAAGCTGGCTGTATTTACAGATGATATTTTATTCCTGACAAAACCAGAAAGGGGCATTACAGTGTTGTAGAATATATCAACACTGTTTCATATCTTTTCAGAATACAAAATTAATGAAGCTAATACAAAGGCAATGACAGTAAATTATGTACCCACACATGAATTGGTTCAGTAATATCCATGTTTACGAGGATATAATAAAATAAAACTGTCAAAAGAAAAATATACTTTAAAAATGATCAAAACATGGTAGGTTCAGGTTAAGGCACTTTAATCTTGCAGCAAGGAGACAAAAACATGCTATTACAAAGTTTGTCTAACTAGAAACAGGAAATACTTTCATTTTTATACATTCACTAACTAGACATGGCCTACCAAGCTGACGTAATAGATTACCACCTTTTTCATCATCATCTGCTGACCATCATTCCCATGAATTTCTGCTGATTTATCAATTTTTATGTGAAACTTCCTGAGGAAAACAACATGGCCTTGATTACTACCAGTTAGATACATGCTATGTTACCATTCATAGGTTCATAGGTTCATAGGTTCATACTAGGCTATCTGCCCGAGGGCATTTACAAGCCTAGCCCATAGTTTTGTGGCTTACGCCACCCCTTTAGTATGGGGAACTATACCCATTATTTTGCTGTGCCTCTGTTGAGCAGTGACACTGAGGTAATCCCTGGGGTATATCTGCGATCTCCCATCCATTGGTCAAGATTTCTCTTGAACAAGGCCAGCGAGGTGCTCTGCCTCACATATACCGGGATTTTATTCCACAGCATAGGGAGTCTTTGGGTGATGAATCTATCCCTCCAGCACGTCCTATTAATAGCCATGTCGAGGTTTAAGTCTCCCACCCTTGTGGCTCTGACGGATCTAGATTTTTTGAGGTGAAGCATATTCATCAAATCTGGGTTTGACATGGCCTTGTATGTTAGGCAAAGGTCACCTCTGAGCATGTAAGCGACTGAATAGAGCTGGAGTTCTTTCAGTCGGGCAGCATAGGACAGATGTTTGAGACCCTTTATCCTTTTGGTGAGGAACTTTTGTGGCCTCTCCAGCTGCTGCAAGTGTCGGGTCAGATACATACCGAATGGGGCATTGTACTCAATCATTGGTCTGATGAGTGATGAGTATAGGGAGACTATGACCTCCCTTGATCTAGATGAGAATCCCTTCATGATAAGGTGGGCAATGTAGAAGGTCTTCCTAACTACTTTAGCTACATGGGTGTCGAATGACAGACTACTATCAACCTGGGTCCCCAGGTCCCTGATAACTTCTTCTATGCTCAGTGGATTGCCACCTATTTGGTAGCTAGGGGTAACCTTGTTTTTCCCGAAGGGTATGACTATGCATTTTTGGCATTTAACTTTAGGCCATGGCTCTGGCACCAGTTATCCGTTTCTGTGAGACCCTTCTGAAGGATATCTGTGTCAGATGTGTTTTCTACTATGGCCCAGTTTGCAGTCATCTGCAAACTTTGTCAGCCATAACCCTCCTGTGTTTGCTTGTACTTCAGAAAAGTAGATGCCAAACAAGAGTGGGCCAGGACTGAGCCCTGTGGTACACCACTTGTGACAGGCTTTGAGTCTGACATGGCGCCAGCAACTCTGACCCTGTGGGTTCTGTCACTCAGCCAGTTTGCAACCCATCTTGTGATGTATGGGTTAACATTTAAGCTGATGAGTTTTTCAATGATACCCGAGTGGGGTATTGTATCGAAGGCCTTCGCCAGATCGAGGTAGGCTGTATGGACTGCCTTTCCTCATCAATGGCTTTGGTGACTGTTTGAAAAAGTCAACCAAGTTTAGAAGGCATGATCTGCCTTTGACAAAGCCAAACTGGGATGGATCCAAAGTCTGCAAATTCCCTATGTCTTTATTTATGAGGTCCATTATGATCCTCTCCATGGCTTTGCAGATAAGGCTTGTCAAGCTAATGGGCCGGTAATTTCCAGGGTCGGTGGAGGCACCGCCTTTGTGAAGTGGGACCACAGTTGCAGTGCGCCACTCCTGGGTGCGTATCCAGAGGTAAGACTATGATTAAACAGCTGTCCTAGCTGTGGGTTTAATTCCTCATTGAGTTCGTGGAGCACACAGCCGGGGACACCATCAGGTCCCATGGATGCTGTGTTTTTGCTTTGGAGAGAGCAGTTCTCACTTGGGCGTTGGAGATGTTTGGGGGCTGCAATCGCTTGGTATAGATATCTCTCCTTTGGGGAGGGGAGAAGTTTGCACTGAACCTGTCAGCCAGTATGTTGGCAATGTCTGTAGGATCAGTAATCTTCACATCATTTTGAACTAGTTCTGAGCATATCTGGGAGGTTCCTCCCAGGTTTCTAACATAGCTAAAGAAGGCCTTATGATTGTCTTTTGAGTCTTTAGCTATTTTTCTCTCAAAATTTGCTTTGGATGATTTTATGAGAGCTCTTAGTTTTTTATTATAGTGATCAAGGGTGTCTTACCTTTTAAGGATTTTGCTCTATCTTGTAGTAGCTTCCTCCTTTTGTTGTAGAGTTTGTTTATGGCTGGGGTCCACCAGACTGGACGCTTGCCTTTGGTACAAAGAGTCTTTGTTTTGCTTGGGATTGCCTTATCCATGCAGTCCTGCAGGTGCTGGTAGAAGGCATTTGTAAGTGATTCAGCGGCTTGAGTACTGTTTTCCGCCAGCTCGGGGGCCTTAAAGGAGACCACACTAGTCTTTAAAGGTACTATGGCTAATTCAAGCACAATGCTAACAGTTCATTTCTCTAATAATCCTTTGTTCACTTTATCTCTAAGCTACTGCAGCTGCACAAGTTCTCATGGTTCGAACAGAGCTAATTGTTTAAGATCATTACATTTACAGAATATAGTATTGTTCATTCATTCGTTCCTGACCTAGCAGATAAGCACCTGCTTCTCAAGTACATTTCCAAAAAGCATAAACATGAATATTGCTGTGCTAGCAGTTACTAGGTCAGAGGGCATCTTGCAAGTTTCAGAAAGCATACTGCAGTTTTCAAAAAGCATCTTTTTCAGTCTCATATGAAACTCAATTTATATATAACATAGTGCATGAAAAATAGAATGAAAAGCGTATTAATTCATTTGATTATTAATTGGCATTAAGCATACACACATTAATACATATTTTTCTAACATTTCCCTCCTGTTAATACTTTTTAATTCTATTTTCAAAAAAGAATAAACAGTTTGCTTCTTTTCCTGTCCTCTTTCAACCAAGATTTGCAGTTAAGAAAGTCATTCAGTTTAAACTTTTATGAAAGTGTTTCACATTCTAGCAGCTCTTCAAATTCAGTACTTTGATACATAGTCTCAGATACTGATATATCTATGAATTCTTTGATTAATTTCTTCATGCAGGGGATTCCACAACAAACACAAACTCCTATTAGGAGTAATCCTACCCCAATGGCAATCAGTATGTTCATTTGGATGGAACCCCAAATACATTCTGGAAAAAGTCTGTCAGAGGGTTTGGGCCTGGTTTGGTCATGGGCAACACTTGCTGAATCACCTCGAGATAATCGTTAATCTCATGCTGATGACCAGGAATAAACGCACAGCATTCTTCTTTGATTAAAGTGCACGTCCCACTCCTCGCCGCTAGGGTGAAGTCAGGAGCCATTCGGTTTTGGAGTACTACAGTTCTCATGGCATTCAGTTCATCATAGTTATCAGTTCAAGAGCAGAAAAAGTCACATTACTTCGAGATGTTTTGACAGTTTTCGCAGCTCCCATATCGATTTAACTGCATCATATGCAGGTAATATACCTGCCCAGGATATGACAGCATCACTCAAGTCCATGTGCGCAAGTTTGGTTCCCACATTACGATGGTCTTTCCAGCCTGCTTCGATCTGTCCCACTGGATTCTCAGGTTTCTTAACAGTCTTTTTGGTTACATCTCAGGTATTTCGAATATTTCTCTGAGGCAAGACTGCAGTGTGTCGGATGGCCGGGACCAGGTACCCCAAAAAACTGCCAGACCAATTCTCAGGTAACCATTTATATGCTTTTTTACCACACACAAAATAACAGTCCTCTACTTTAGTTGTTACTTTGTTACAAAATGACTGCCCTGCATGAAACATTTTCCTATCTATTACAGATAACTGTTTGAAAAGTACAGGATTACGTTGTACCTGATCAAGAGCTTTATGCATAGATTTCAGAAATGAGTCATAATCTGTACTACAAGATCCACCTAAATCATTTGGTTTTCTATAACATTTGTACTGTACAGTGACGTTACACTTACTCCATCCCACTTGGATGGTATCATTTTTGTAAAAACATACAATTCCTTTTTGTGTTACAGGCAAATACAGTGCTACCTTATCATGTGCTTTAATAGCAACTGTGTCAAAAAACAGATTTTCCCAGGTCTCATTGACCCCTAGGGGGATAGCAGCCATCAATAAACCCCCGTATGCTGTTGGTATGGCCGTGCAGATCCAGCAGTTCGAAACATTAAAAGTCTCAACATACACACGTGTAATTGCCTGATAAGTGTTAAAGTTTGGATGCCAGTCTATGTTTGGTTCATTACGTTTAATCAGTTTAACTTTCGTGGCAGGAAAAAGAAGTGGCCACAACAAAAAGAACAGTGTGATTAGCACAGTTATTAAAATGATCATACAAGTTTTCTGAGGTTGCTCAATGTCTCTATTCACTCTGTACCTGGCCATTATGTTCTCGTTGCGCAACAGTAACAAAGTTTTTGTCCAATTCAAAGTTCATAACTAGTTTACAGTGCATCAAATGAATCCAGGAAGCTCGCTCCGCGATCTTGACTGCAGTGGGTGTCGACAGTAGTACCTGGTATGGTCTTTCCCACTTCGGAGAACTCCAGTTCTTTCGCTTCACAATCTTCATCCAGACCCAGGTGCCTGGGGCTACTGGTGCTTCCGATTTTGGTTGCTCTTTATCTGAAACAGAATTTAACTGCAAAAGTTTGTTATTCAAAAATCGTCTCATATACCCTGCAAGTGAACTGTCAGCCTCTTGCTCTGCAGACATGAAAGGTTTCCACTGAGGTGTATAATATGCCCTCCCAAACAAAGTCTCAAAAGGAGTCAATCCCTTTGCATTTGGAACAGTTCTCATGCTCAACAGTGCTAAAGGCAAACAGTGCACCCAGTTCTTTTGTGTCTCAGTCATCAGCTTCCTAAGTTTATTCTTCAATACCCCATTATGCCTCTCTACTAACCCTGCAGATGGGGGTGATAAGCACAGTGATTTTTTAATGATATTCCAAAATAACGACTAAGTTGTTGTACTGTTTGGTTCACGAAATGTGTACCGTTATCACTATAAATCTTTTCCGGTGTAACAAATCTGGGTATAATTTCTTTAACAAGGACCTTCGCAACAGTAGCTGCATCTAGATTTTTAGTCGGAAAAGCTTCCACCCATTTGGAAAACATATCTATAACGATAAGGCAATACTTTTTATTCTCGCATTTATTCAGTTCTATGAAATCCATACAAATAGTATGAAATGGATACGGTGGTGTAGGGAAACTCCCTTGCTTAGGCTTCAATGCCCCTTGTGCATGATGCTTGTTACAAACATGGCATGCTGCACAAAATTTTTTTGTGTAGTTTGTAAATCCATAGGTTGTAAACACTCGATTCACTAACTGTACCATCCCCCCTGTTGAGACATGGCTCTGCCCATGGCTCAACAAAGCTGCATATCTAAACAAGTTAGATGGCAAAATTGGTTTCTTTTCCTTGGAGATGTACAGTCCCTTTTCAAGGATTGCTCCTCGTTTTATCCACTTCTGTTTTTCTACATTTGTAGTAAGTATCTGCATTGTTTTTAACATTTCTAAATCTAAAATCTCAGAGAGTTGTAATTCCTCACTCAAAAGAAAGGCTTCTGAGGCTGAAGCTGCCTGCTTTGCAGCTGTATCAGCCCGTGCATTACCTTTTGAAATCCTGTCCTGTTGCTTTGTATGAGCTACGCATTTGCAAATAGCTACTTTTTGAGGTAACTGAATAGAGTCTAATAAATCTAAAATGAATTGCGCATGATTAATTGGTTTACCAGTAGATGTTATCATTCCTCTATTTTTCCACTGCTGCGCAAAAACATGTACAGTAGAAAAAGCATACTGACTGTCAGTATAAATATTCACTTTCTTACCTTCTGCTAAGGTATATGCCCTTGTCAAGGCAATCATTTCTGCTGCAGATAAATTGTGTGGTAAAGATTTTGCTTCTAAAGTTTCAGTATCAGAAATGACTGCATACCCCACTAGGATCTGTCCTGTAGGACCCCTCCTGCACGAGCCGTCCACATAGTATGTCACCTCGGCATTATCCAAGGGAACATCTGTAAGGTCTTGTCTAGGTAATGTTTTTTCCTCAGTCTCCTGCAGGCAGCAGTGCGGTCTGCCATCTGCAGGGGTTGGAAGCAAGGGTGATGGATTCAAAGTTGTGCATCATTCAATTGTCATATGAGGTTGGCTCAACAGTATAGTCATACAGGAAAGATGTCTAGCAGGAGAAAGATATGCTACTTTTTCTTGCAGTAAAATGATTGCGACTGCATGAGGCACTCTCAATGTGAGAGGGTGGAATAACACTACTGAGGCCGAAGCCTGCACTGCCGTTGCAGCTGCAACTACTGCTTGTACACAGTGGGGCAGGGAACGCGCCACTGGGTCTAACTGTGATGAATAGTAAGCTATGGGGCATTGCTTGTCCCTATGCTGCTGTGTCAATACTGATGTCATATATCCCTGCTTACAGTCTACAGTTTGAAAAAATTGCTTATGATAGTTTGGTAATCCTAAAACTAAGGATGATGCTATCAGTTGTTTCAGTTTGCAGAAAGCTGCTTCTCCTTCTGGTGTCCACTGTAATAATTCCTGTGCTGCCATCGGCTTTTTGAATATTAAATTAGCTAGTGGAGCAGATTCCAAAGCATAATTTGGTATCCAACTCCGACAAAAGTTAGTAGTTCCCAGGAAGGACATCATTTCCTTCTTGGTAGTTGGTCTAGGTGCTTGTAATATTGCTGTTTTTCTGTCTTCATCTAGTATTCTACCTTCTTTGGATATTACATATCTTAAGTACTTAACTTGTTTTCTCCAAAGTTGTAGTTTGTTTTTATTTACTTTGTGTCCTTGAGTAGCTAGAAACTGTAATAATGCTATGGTGTCCTCTTTACATTCTTGCTGGGTGGGGGCGGCCAGCAGAATGTCGTCTACATAAAGTAGAATCTGACTATCTTTCGGTGGGATAAATCCCGCCAGGTTGCTTGCCATTTCTTGTGCAAATATTGTTGGACTTTCACAATATCCCTGTGGTAATCTCGTATATGTATACCATTTACCCTGAAATGTAAATGCAAACCAATGTTGGCTATCGGGGTGTATCGGTATTGATAAAAATGCATTACTAATATCTACCACAGAAAAATACTTTTGCTGAGGTTTTAAATCATTCAGTAAGGTGTGCGGATCTGGCACCGTTGGTGCCCTGGGTATAACTGCATTATTTACAGCTTGTAAATCTTGGACCATACGCCATTCCCCGTTTGCTTTCCTGACAGGAAATAAGGGTGTATTACATGGTGAATCAGGAGATTCTATTAAGACTCCTTCCTTAAGTAAGGCTGCTATTATATGTTTAATCCCTATCTCTGCATCCTTTCTCAAGGGATACTGTCTTTTCTGAGGTCTAAATGCTGACTTTGGCGTGATAGTAACTGGTCCTGCTGTTCGTATAAGTCCTACATCTGATTTCCCTGTTGACCAGAGAGTCTCTGGTATGTTTCGCAGGGCTTTTTCCTCTTCCTCCAATAAGAGTAATACTCAGCTATTCTCACTAGCCTGTGAGTGCACAGCTGGGTGTGTCTGTGTTATCCAATTTAATTTCTGTTTCTGTACTCCTTGTTTGGAGGGTTCTAATTCTGTCTGCTTTTCCCACCTTGTGACTTTTTCTCCTAAGTGTGCCCATTTCAAATTTCTATTCTTAGTTAAGCTAACATGTGGAAATTGATTAGATTTATAAAGTGCTAAAAATTCCTGGGGCAATGAACAGCTTACTACACTGTTTCCTTCTGCGTCCCAGTACAAGTTTCGTAACACTAGTCTGTTTGCATGGTTCTGAAACAATTCCTGCTCATATTCTTTATCAGGTCCTGGTCTATTACGGTAATATAGAGTACAATGCAACAAATGCTGTTTGTCAATGTCGAGGGAGGGGGATTTACTGATGGCTACATTCATCAGTTCTTTGGTTACTGCCCCTGGACCAGTTGTAACCAAGTCCTGGCTGTACCAATAATATGTCTCACCCTCCGGTCGCACTACAAAAGTATCCATTTGTCGCTCTGCTTCCATACCCTGCATGGTTGGAACTACGGCTATGCCAAACATCTGCATTAAGTCAAACCCAAAAGGTTTACTGGGCATTTTGCAGAAACTACAATTTTACTTTTCTGGGTCATTCCTGAAACGGGGTCTGTTATTGCTATGTCATGGGAGAGTGGCTCCTGATACAGCTGTCCATTAGCTGCTTTCACTAGTATATAATCTGGTGATTCTGAATCTTCCGGTAATTTGGAAGGGTGTATCAGGGTCCGTGAAGCCCCTGAGTCGCACAAAAATTTTACTTGCCTCCCCTCTGCCAGAATCATCACTTCTGGTTTTGTATCTGCTAAGTAAAGCTCTAGGCTCAATAAGGCTAAATCCAAAATTTCATTTTCTTCAATGTCTGCAAATTCATGTACATCCTCTACCCCTTCTGTCACATCCTCTACCCTTGCTATCACATTTGTACTTGTCTTTTCCTGTTTATTTCCATTTAGTGATTTCTGACTGTCATATAGTCATTCCTCATCCTCCTTATTTTCTGTTGTTGCCTTCTTATTTAGCCTGCAATCCCTTGCTAAATGTCCTTTTTTCCCACATTTAAAACATTCACCTCTTTTCTTCCTTTCTTCAAAATCTTCTGATCGCTTGTCAGATTGTTTATTTCCCTGGGTATTTTTCTTACCCTTTCTCCCAGTTTGTACTACAAATACTTCTGACCCATCTTCTGCTGAGAATACTTGAGTTTTCTTTTTCTTTTTACTATTAAAATGTCTTTCTGCATGTCTAGCATATTCGAGTAATGGCTGCAACCTACTCGTACGGTGATCTACCATGTGCTTTGTGATAAAGCTGCTAATGGGAGTTATACTACCCTTCAAGAATGCATTCTTTAGCTGTTGCTCATAAGGGGAATCTTGTGTCTGGTTTTCTGGTACCTGCATTCCGCAATGGTTATTAAAACACTCTAATAATTTAGCATAATATCTATCAACTGTTTCACCTTCTTGTTGAATGCACTGATTAATGCAAGTCCGATCAGCCCTAGGCTTCCACTTTTCAGAGATTTGGTCTGTCAGACCTTTCACTCTGCCATCCAGTTCTGCATTAGTATGTGGGAGCGGTCTAAGCTGTGCGTCACGAGGATTCCAGTCGCCACTGATCATGTGCCAATCTGGACCTACAATTTGTCTAACTACTTTTTCTACCTCTTCTCCGTTTAAATGGTAACTTAATCTCATACGCTGTAAGTCTTCTAAAAATTTTTGAAAATTCACTTTCAGATGGGGAATTCCCTCTGTGGCTTTCCGGATATCTTCCGGTGTCCACGGTCTGTAAACTAAAAGAGTTGGATCCTGTCCTGCCTAAGGATTCGGTACTTCTATGAGTGGACATATTTCTTCCTCACTCATAGAATGTGAATTCCTATTTATTTCACATAGTTCAATCTCCCCTCTTAAGTTGCGTGTTCAAGACCTTGTCTCGATAGGATCCCTGACAAATGGTTTTGATGCTGGGGAAACAAATGGGTATAGCGGAGGTGGATCAGCTTGTCCACTCGCTTCATATTCTGGTAAGGGAAGCGGAGGGGGCAAAGGAGGGGCCGTTGCTATTACCAAGTTATTATCTTCTTTGTCTAAGAATATTGTTTTTGAATTTTTAATCTTTTGTTCCCTGCGATTTGCTTCCTCAAGCCACCTATGCGCCTGAGGGACTCCTAATTGTCGTTGCTTTTTTAATTTACCTTTTGCTTCTGTTTTTAGTTGCCTGACGAGTTTAATAAGTGCAAGTTTATCTAAATTACCATTGAATTTATACTTTTCAACCCATTTTGAATAATACTTAACATTGTCGGCACGCTGTAATTGCATATATTTCGCGTCTTCGGTTAGGGGCAGGTCTCGGGAACTTTTTGTACACTGATTTCCCATTGTTGCCTTAGCTAAGCTGTAAATTGTTACGTAACCCTTCTTATCACGTGGTACCACATTTCTATACCTTTTCACAGTTTATCTAGAATAACTGCCTACCTATCCTGTTTCCCTGATCTATGACCAAAACAGTAACCCCTTTTTTGTCCCTGATCTGCACATGCAAATCTTCCTGAAAAAAAACAGTTCTGTAACTAGTCCCTGATCTTAAAACAGAAATAAGGTAATTCCTCCTTACCTGACCCTCCGTGAGTTGATCCACCGGATCTTTGACTCATCCTCCAATCCCAGATCAGAAACAGTGGCTGGCCTCTTTCGAACGACAGTTCAGTCGGAGGTCTTTCAAAACAGAAGAGCCGATTTGGCCTCTTTTCCGTACGGATGCATGCCACCGGGCCCAATTCTGACCTAGGCCTAGAGCGAGAGGTACTTTCCGGTCCGAAGGACCAAACTGTCAAAAGAAAAATATACTTTAAAAATGATCAAAACATGGTAGGTTCAGGTTAAGGCACTTTAATCTTGCAGCAAGGAGACAAAAACGTGCGATTACAGAGTTTGTCTAACTAGAAACAGGAAATACTTTCATTTTTATACATTCACTAACTAGACATGGCCTACCAAGCTGACGTAACAGATTACCACCTTTTTCATCATCATCTGCTGACCATCATTCCCATGAATTTCTGCTGATTTATCAATTTTTATGTGAAACTTCCTGAGGAAAACAACATGGCCTTGATTACTATCAGTTAGATACATGCTATGTTACCATTCAAGGTACTATGGCTAATTCAAGCACAATGCTAACAGTTCATTTCTCTAATAATCCTTTGTTCACTTTATCTCTAAGCTACTACAGCTGCACAAGTTCTCATGGTTTGAACAGAGCTGGTTGTTTAATATCATTACATTTATAGAATATAGTATTGTTCATTCATTCATTCCTGACCTAGCAGATAAGCACCTGCTTCTCAAGTACATTTCCAAAAGGCATAAACATGAATATTGCTGTGCTAGCAGTTACTAGGTCAGAGGGCATCTTGCAAGTTTCAGAAAGCATACTACAGTTTTCAAAAAGTATCTTTTTCAGTCTCATATGAAACTCAATTTATATATAACATAGTACATGAAAAATAGAATGAAAAGCGTATTAATTCATTTGATTATTAATTGGCATTAAGCATGCACACATTAATGCATATTTTTCTAACAAAAACATTTAGGGGTATGGATTAACAATGATTCCAGTGTGGCAGCTAATGATATGTGGGAAGAGACTAAATAAAAGATAATATAAAAATTGAGAAAATGGAAGCTCTGTTATATGGATATTGATAGTAAGATACAAGCAGTTTAAAATGTTTTAGTCCCTTTAGTCTCTGTGGAAGGTTGAGTGCCAGGCTGGCAACTCAGCACCGTAAAACTCCACTCACAATCATTCTGCGGACTGTTGTTCCACTGTGGTGACAGGAGAAGAAGCCTTATACACAGGTCAGGCATATTTTTATCAATCAGAGGAGAAGTTGTGGATTGCAGTTAATAAAGAGCTGAAGGATTTTATCTGGGAAGGAAAGATGGCAAAATCCAAGTGGGATAAGATGATTCTTCCAACAGAACAGGGCAGATTGGGATTACCCAATTTGAAAGGGTATTTCAGAGCAACACAGTTAACGCTTCTATACAATGCACAAGCAGAAAACTATAATTCAAAGTGGAAAGGGATGATTATGAAATGGGGGGAAGCTCAAAAAAACAAGGAGAGACTGAGATTTTGGATGCAGACCTTTAAGGAGAATAACAATAATCATACAGAATATTATATTTATAAAGTAGCGGAAAGTATTCTAAGAACTAAGCCAACATGGGAATGGAGAAAGGAGATTCTACCACCAGGGATGACTGCAATTAGGGATACAGACAATAGGCAAGAGGAGGCTGGAATTTATTGGGAAAAACTGGCAAAGGAACCAATGTATTGGGAACAAATAAATAGACAGGGAAAGGTAATAGAATGGGAAGATGCCAAGAATTTATTTGGACTGCAGGTTAGAGATTGCCTTCCTATTAAGGATTGATATCAGAGTATAGGCAAAGAGAAAAAAATACAGGGATCCTAAATGAAAGACCAGCGCTGGTACAGTTTTAGTAGAATCTAGAACAGAAGCTGCCATTAAAAAAGGAAAAATTAGTAGAGCATATGAAATATTGCACGATAACTATAAGAATCAATCAAAGAAAGTTAGAAAGAATTGGGTAGAGAGACTGGATTTTCTGAAGAATATGAAGTCTGAAACTCAAATGTCTGTCATTATTTTCTAACTTCAGTATTTAACGATGTGTCACTAATTTGCTTGAAAACCACAATTTTATGAAAAATTGACCAAAAATATGAGACCAAAATCTGGACATTCTGTGAAAATCTGTACAGTATGGTAACTCTCTCATTGTCCAGCCTTGTGTGTGATGAGTCAGTGTCCCTGACTATAGAGTGACCTATCACTAAAACATTTCTATTGCTGCTGTGGTAAAACGTGGCAGGTTTGGAGTGTTTTTTGCTCAGGGTGGCTCTCTATGGGAAATATGCATGTTATGAATGAGTGGCCTGATTTTTACTGAAACTTAACCTTATTTCTAGGAGACTTTAAAATGATTCTTTTACAGCCTCAGCATAAGACATTTTAGAGTGATTAGTGAAGGATTGTGGTGAAGGTGTATGAAGCTCATAGAGCTAGTTTTTAGGTAAGAGAGAAGCCTCCTGATTAGTTAGGTATTTATATATATCATACATAGAATTACTGACTGTAAAGTGGTGACCGGAGAAAGTGTAGTTAGGCAGCATAGGATGGTGGTTTGTAGGATGACGTTGGTGATCAAGAAGAGGAGGAGGAGTGTGAGGGCAGCACCAAGGATCAAATGGTGGAAATTGAAAAAGGGTAATTGTGAGATGGAGTTCAGGGATGAATTAAGACAGGCACTGGGTGGCAGTGAAGAGTTACCAAATAGCTGGGTAACTACAGTAGAGCTAGTAAGGGAGACGGCTGGAAAGGTGCTTGGTATCACATCGGGACAGAGGAAGGACGACAATGAGACATGGTGGTGGAATGAGGAAGTACAGAAGAGTATACAGGCAAAGAGGTTGGCAAAGAAGAAGTGGGATTGTCAGAGAGATGAAGAAAGTAGACAGGAGTATAAGGAGATGAGGTGCATGGCAAAGAGAGAGCGAAGGCTAAGGATAAGGCATATGAAGAATTGTATGAAAGGTTGGACACTAAGGAGGGAGAAAAGGACCTGTACCAAATGGCTAGACAGAGGGACCGAGCTAGTAGCAGGTAAAGGTGATAAAGGATAATGAGGGAAGCATACTCACAAGCGAGGAGAGTGTGTTGAGGAGATGGAAAGAGTACTTTGAGGGGTTGAGGAATGAAGAGAATGAGAGGGAGAGAAGGTTGGATGATGTAGGGATAGTGAATCATGAAGTACAATGGATTAGTAAGGAGGAAGTAAGGATAGCTATGAAGAGAATGAAGAATGGAAAGGCTGTTGGCCCAGATGACATACCTGTGGAAGCATGGAGGTGTTTAGGTGAAATGGCAGTGGAATTTTTAACCAGATTGTTTAATGAAATCTTAGAAAGTGAGAGGATGCCTGAGGAATGGAGAAAAAGTGTTTTGGTACCGATTTTTAAGAATAAAGGTGATGTGCAGAGCTGTAGTAACTACAGAGGGATTCAATTAATCAGTCACAGCATCAAGTTATGGGAAAGAGTAGTGGAAGCTAGGTTAAGAAGGGACGTGATGATTAGTGAACAGCAGTATGGTTTCATGCTGGGAAAGAGCACTATAGATGCGATGTTTGCTCTGAGAGTGTTGATGGAGAAGTAAAGAGAATGTCAGAAGAAGTTGCATTGTATTTTTGTAGACTTAGAGAAAGCATATGACAGGGTGCCTAGAGAGGAGTTGTGGTATTGTATGAGGAAGTCAGGAGTGTCAGAAAAGTATGTAAGAGTGGTACAGGATATGTACGAGGTAGTGTGACAGCGCTGAGGTCTGCAGTGGGAGTGACAGATGCGTTTAAGGTGGAGGTGGGGTTACATCAAGGATCAGCTCTAAGCCCTTTCTTATTTGCAGTGGTGATGGACAGGTTGACAGACAAGATCAGACAGGACAGACATGGACTATGATGTTTGCAGATGACGTTGTGATCTGTAGTGAGAGTAGGGAACAGGTGGAGGACACCCTGGAGAGATGGAGATATGCTCTAGAGAGAAGAGGAATGAAGGTCAGCAGGACTAAGACAGAATATATGTGTGTGAATGAGAGGGAAGATAGAGGAATGGTGACGATGCAAGGAGTAATGTGGATGAGTTTAAATACTTGGGGTCAATAGTTCAGAGTAACGGTGAGTGTGGAAGAGAGGTGAAGAAGAGAGTACAGGCATAATGGAGTGGATGGAGAAGAGTGTCAGGAGTGATTTGTGACAGACGAGTACCTGCAAGAGTGAAAGGGAAGGTCTACAAGAGGGTAGTGAGACCAGCTATGTTATATGGGTTGGAGACAGTGGCATTGACAAAAAGGCAGGAGTTTGAGCTGGATGTGGCAGAGTTAAAGATGTTAAGATTTGCACTGTGACGAGGGTGGACAGGATTAGGAATAAGTATATTAGAGGGTCAGCCCAGGTTGGAAGGTTTGGAGACAAAGCCAGAGAGGCAAGATTACATTGGTTTGGACATGTGCTGAGGAGGGATGCTGAGTATATTGGGAAAAAGATGCTAAGGATGAAGCTACCAGGTAACAGGAAAAGAGTAAGGCCTAAGATAAGGTTTATGGATGTGGTGAGAGAGGACATGCAGGTGGTTGGTGTGACAGAGCAAGATGCAGAGGACAGGAAGAAATGGAAACAGATGATCTGCTGTGGCAACCCCTAACGGGAACAGCCAAAAGAAGAAGATGATGATGATACATAGAATTACTGACTGTGAGTATAAGTTCATTATCTGTGAGTATAAGGCAGTTTATACACTAGTAATAAAAAAAAAAACTAGTGTGAAAAGAACAGGAACCGATAAAGCCTTAAAACACAGATTTTAATGAAATTTTTCTTTAATTAAAGTTTAGGATTTAAACCATTACTGGTTCCTGTTCTTTTCGCCCTGGTTGTTTTGATTATTGAAGTTCTCTTCAGTGCCTGCCACTACTGAATGTTTCCAGTTTGTACACTATCTTAGGAGACCTTGGGATAAATTGCTGGCAACCAGGGTGAAGCTAGCAAGATGACATTCTGTCTTGTCAAGTGCTTAGGTGTTTAGACAAGTAAAGTAAATACAGCAGATTGTGTATGCAAATATGGCAGAATACACAAAAATATACAGAAGGCTCACCAGTGATTGGTATCTTGTCAAAGGTTTTGCAGATTTTAAAAGTAATGTAGAAAAAAAGAGGTTAATAGTTCTGAGTATTGCACTATACAGTAAGTAGGAAGGAAGACCGCAAAAAGAGAGTATTTCAAGCTTTAGCAGTCAAAGAGGAAGAATTTCCCAGTTTGATCTTTTAATGCTCACTAGTATAAGCATAAGAGATGAGACAAAAACAAACTAATAATAGGAATAAGCAACTCAAGAGCCACCAAGTTTAAAAGTGCGATATGCATTGGCTTGGTGGATACTCAGTACTCTAGATCTATGTAATATAATGGGACGATAACTATATTTAAAGAGCTTAAAGTTATTTGTGTCTGTTATTACCTTTGTGGTTGTTTTGCTGTTGCAATACATCCTTCTGTGTCTGTCGGAATCATTTTATGATTTGAGATAATTTTTCACTTTTTTCGCTTATTTTTCATCAGGGTCTGTGCTAGCATTTTGGGGGCCCCCAGCAAGGTTCATGTTGGGGGCCCTACTCAGGAGAATATCAAGTGTGACCACATTGCCATCACACCCCCATCCCTGATAAGCTCATCCAGCACCATTTAACCACTATAGTGTCACTACATTCAGGTCATTAAGAATTGATGTGCCAAGGTACACACTGGCATTTAGTGCCAGTGTTACATCACAATAAACCCTTTACCACAGCAAGGTAGCTACTCACAGGTACACACACTGACTGGCATTTAGTATTAATGTTACATTATGAAACCCCTGTATCACAGCAAGGTTGTCACTCAGCTGCACACACACCAACTGGCATTTAGTACCAATGTTACATTATGAAAAACCCCTGTACCACAGCAAGGTAGCCACTCACAGGTGCAGACACTGACTGCATACTCAACTGCCCAGATTTTCACAGAATGTCCAAATGTGACTCATGTTTGGTCTGTTCCTCAAAGTTTGTAGCTCTCTGGATTTTTTGTGGCAAATCATTGATGACTGAATTCACTAAATGACAGGCATTTCAGTTTAACTTCATCTCCTTCAGAACATGCATGATAACACCTTTTATTCTAGCAACTTTTTTCAGTTTATAAGAGCAATATTTAAAATTTGCCTAGATCTTTGGGGCTGTAACCCCATTATCTGTGGCTTTGTCCAGATTTTTTGTGGCATGAGATTGAGAGCTATGACTGGTATTTAGTAGCAATGTTGTTACATTACGACAAGCCTCTGTACTGCATCAAGGTAGCCAGTCCCACAGAGGTACACAAAGACACCCACACTGACTCCCCCACTAAGACACCCACACTGACTAGGATTTAGTAGCAATGTTGTTACATTACGACCAGCCTCTGTACCGCATCAAGGTAGCCAGTCCTGCAGAGGTATACAAAGACAAGGACACCCACACTGACTCCCACACAAAGACACCTACACTGACTTCCAGACAAAGACATACACAAGAGAAAGATAACAATACAGCAAGGCCAAACACAGGCACCCACACAGACTCCCTCACATAGGACAGAAGCACACCAAGAGAAACACTCTTGCATACAGGACAGACACCCACACATGATAAACACGACATTATAGCAAGACTACCAAAGCAATAAGAGCGCCACAAACCCAATAAACCAAAAGGAATCCAGACAGGCAGAGATAAAAGCCACAATTTATTGTACTTGAAAAAGCATGTAAAACCTGTAAAATCACAAAGAACCAAATGTAGTAAGTGCTTTCGTTTGGCTATGCCAAACTTCCTCTGACAAAGATACTGTCATTTCCTGTTATTTAAATAACATCCAGGACAGCCCATAATACTATTTAATTAGTCAATTCCCCTCCAGTATACTATATACAACAAATATATTCCAATTAATGCATAATTAAAATAAATAATTAATCAGTAAGAATGCATTTAATCTATTTAAAACAAGTAAAACTACTGTATATGGCCACATGTTCTTTTAATATAAATAGGAATACTAATCATAGTTAGAAAACCACAAATAGTGTAAGATAAAAACCTCCTCTCTAATATAAATATAAATATAAATATAAATATGTATTAAATAAAGGTAATAGACTGTTATATATTAAAATAACAATAGTTAGTAATACTATCTTTCAAGGGACATTAGTCTAACAACACTTCCAACAGAAAGTGCCCCAGTCAATCCTGGCCAAGAATGTGCATTAAGTTGAATTTGCCATTCTAATTCCATTTTTTCTAAAAAGGCCTGCCATGCACCCCCCTCTTGTCTGATTTTAAAGTGTCCAAAATAATAAATTTGAATGAGTGTGAAGGATGTATATTTACGTGTTTGGCTAAGGCATTTGTTTCAGTTTTATCATGAATAGCTCGAATATGTCCACCCATCCGATCTTTTAACTTATGTTCTGTTTTCCCAATGTAAAAGTTTGCACATGAACATATTGCACAATAAACTATTTTTTCAGTATTACAATTTAACTTCCCCAGAATGCTAATGCCATGACCATTTATAGAAACAAAACTAGTTTCCAAAACGTGCCTACAATATTTACATCTACCACACTTGTACATGTTGCCACAACTAGTATTTCTTGAAATTTCAAAACACTTCTTTAAATTACATCCTTTCTTATAAACAATAGATGAAAAAAAATCAAATTTATTGTGCAAAGAAGCGTCCCTAGTTAATAGACTCCAACTTTTAAAAAGAATATTTTTGTAGTATAACTATCTGTACTAAAGGTGGTAATAAAACTACGTGTAATTTTTTTTCTGTTACTATAATCATTCCATTGTTATTACTTCTACAATAATTAAATTTATTCAGTTCATTCCTATTAAAATGACTCGAGGTATTGCATGTTTCATTATGTGTAGTAGTATCAGTAGAAGAATCAATTAAATTAGTTTGTATCCTACCTAATAAAAGTGTGAAATGCCCCCTATCTCTCTTGGACATTGCTTCATTCATTATATCATCTATCATCCTGATAGGATAACCTCTATGGGTAAACATTTTCTTCAATAAGTTACATTCTGAAACAAAATCATCCCACCTACTGACCATTCTTGCTGCTCTCACAAAATGGCCCTTCAGAACAGCTCTCTTTTGGGTGTATGGGTGATTGCTGTCAAAGTGTAAAAAATTATTGCTGTAAGTTTTTTTACGAAAAATTTCACATAAATATTGGTGGTTGTCTAAGTCCTTTTTTTAAAAAACATCCAAATAGGATATTTTGTTAGTATTTTTTACAGCTGTAAATTTTCAAAAGGAAGTTGTCTCGTTGATGTATTTTAAGAATTCATCAACTTTTTCCTCTTCTCCACACCACAAAACAAAAATATCATCCAAAAAACGTAAATAAACATTACACCACTGGAAAAAAAGAGATTCAAAAATGAACTCGCCTTCCCAGACACACATCACTATATTGGCATAGAGGCCCCCACAAGGAGACCCCATGGCCACACCCTCTTTTTGTAAATACAGTTTATCATTAAATAATATAAAGTTGTTCTTCAGGACAACATCAAAAAGTTGTTCATACAAGTTAATGCTATTTTGTGACAGTCCTTTTTTAAGTAAATTTAAATTTACCCATTCAATATCTTGTTCATGTGGTATTACAGAGTACAAATCTTTTACATCAATAGTAATGAATGTGTAATGTTCCACAAAATTAGCTTTGTCCATCCTGGATAAAAAATCCCAAGAGTCATTACATAAATGCCTTTCACCTTGTAAAAGTGCCTTCAATTTGCCGTCCGGAAATTTTGCAATAGGGTTGGTGATAGACCCCTGGGTGTCCACTATTGGCTTCATTGGTGGTCTAAACATGTCCTTATGAAGTTTTGGGACACCAAACAAGGCCGGTGTCCTAGGATGAGATACTGACATAAAGTTAAATTTGTCGATGTTAATGTCACCTTCAATGAATAAGTCATGTAAGATGCCCCTAATACATCTATAGGCTCCATTCAATTAATTGACAGAACTCGCTGCATAAGTGTTGCTGGTCAAAATCTCTTCCATTCTAGAAATGTAATCAGTGGTGTCAGAAATTGTCATACTCCCACCTTTATCTGGTTTGATAAGTCTAACACCTTTTGCATCCATAAGCATACATAAATTATTATTTTCAGACCTACTCAGATTATACTTTTTATTGTTTTTCTGAGAAGTTGCAAGAGCACGAAAATCTAGCTCACAAGTTCTTTCAAACATTTCTAATGCTGGATGTAGTGGGGGGTTGTAAGTACTAGAAACATAAAAGGGGTTAATGATTGGTTCATTTGATTGAAATAACAGCCCTAAATTCATTTTTTGTACAAACAGCTTTAGATCAATAATAGAGTCAACCAATTTCATGCTTCGATTTGGTAGGAAAGTTAAGCCTCTGGACAATAAATCGCAAACAGATTCATCAAACTCAAACTGAGAAAAATTATAAACCCTAAAGTCTTTTGATTTATTTGTTAAGACCTTAAGGTTTGGTGAGGACATAATGAATTTGATTTGCGACCTCTCCATGGTCCCCTGTTGTTATTCCTCCCCCTGTTCAGGAAAGTGTTTCTCGTATGTTGTTGGCCCCTCATTTCCCAACCATTTATTTGTTTGGGATACGCACATTGGTGTTGTCGCTGTTGTAACCTCTCTGACTGTCTGAGACTTGGGAACACACTTGCTTCTAAAAAATGGTCATCTTCAATTTCAATATCATCTAAACTGTTATCAGCTGTAAAGTGGTTGTCATTCCCTGATATAGCATTAGATAGTTTAGAACCCCATTGTTGTGAATTTGCGGGTGGGGGATAAGCAGAACCAGTGGCATATGCATTTTCATCCCTTACAAGTTTTTTTTAATTTTCTGTCTTTTATCAGTTTTTTTTTTCATCAGTGGATTTGAAAATTCTCTCATAGACAAAATCATTATTGGTAAAAGCAGGATCATTTTTAAGTATATTATCCAACTTGTTCGCTTTTTTAGATAAATTATCAATGGTTTTAAACCCGCGATGGTGGTGCTGCGGTAAGCGTTTTTGCCTCACAGTAAGACATTTTCCGGTTAGATTCTCAGCTAGAGCGTCTTCTGCATGGAGACATGCGTGAATGGGCGTACCTTCGTTGAAGGTTGTGCCTCAGGGCTGGTAACTCGGCATATAAAAATCAACTATCAATCATTAGCGGACCGGAGTTCCGCTGTGGCGACCCCTAACCGGGAAAAGCCGAAAGACACAAACAATCAATGGTTTTATTATTGTCATTGATAACTAAAGTCATGTACTCAACACCGAACTTGTCAAAAAGTTTCAATAAATCAGAATGTAATGCAGAGTTAGCCACAAGACCGGTGGGGTAGCGCCAAATGGGCAACCCTTTCGGAACCAGTTTCTTCCTTAAACATTCTGAAAAATAGTTGTTATCCATCTATAACCTTTTGATTTTAATAAGAACATAGTCCAGCTCAGATAATTTATCCTGAAAGGTTCTAGACATAACTGGATTATTTGTAGTCCATTCAAAACACCCATCATTTTTGAGCCATGTTGAAAGGAAATCTCTACTCGTAGATGGAACAAGTTCTGGTAGTCTTCTGGTCTGCTCATGAGTCCGCACATCACCATTACCCATTTCCACTAAGGCAGCAGAAGGAGAAATAGTATTCACTTGGCTATTAGTGTTAAGCCCATGGATATCGATGAAGGGGTTAGAATGAAGGGAAATTGAAGAACACTGTGACAATGTCCATTGTTCCACGCGATCAAGTCTATCTGTTAAATGCTGAATCAATGAAGATAAACTCCCAAGCGTGTTTTCTTGGGTCGCGTTAGTTTCCACCTCAGCCAATTCCATGTTGCTCAAGAAATCAAACCACCAAAGCAATAAGAGCGCCACAAACCCAATAAACCAAAAAAGGAATCCAGACAGGCAGAGATAAAAGCCACAATTAATTGTACTTGAAAAAGCATATAAAACTTGTAAAATCACAAAGAACCAAATGTAGTAAGTGCTTTCGTTTGGCTATGCCAAACTTCTTCTGACAAAGATACCGTCATTTCCTGTTATTTAAAACAGTCTATTACCTTTATTTAATACATACTTATATTTATATTTATATTAGAGAGGAGGTTTTTATCTTACACTACTTGTGGTTTTCTAACTATGATTAGTATTCCTATTTATATTGAAAGAACATGTGGCCATATACAGTAGTTTTACTTGTTTTAAATAGATTAAATGCATTCTTACTGATTAATTATTTATTTTAATTATGCATTAATTGGAATATATTTGTTGTATATAGTATATTGGAGGGGAATTGACTAATTAAATAGTATTACTGGCCGTCTTGGATGGTATTTAAATAACAGGAAATGATGGCATCTTTGTCAGAGGAAGTTTGGCATAGCCAAATGTAAGCACTTACCACATTTGGTTCTTTGTGATTTTACAAGTTTTACGTGCTTTTTCAAGTACAATAATTGTGGCTATTATCTCTGCCTATCCGGATTCCTTTTTCTTGGTTTATCGGGTTCGTGGCACTCTTATTGCTTTGGTGGTTTGATTTCTCGGGCAACATGGAATTGGCTGAGGCAGAGACTAACGCGACTCAAGAAAACATGGTTGGGAGTTTATCTTCATTGATTCAGCATTTAACAGATAGACTTGATCACTTGGAACAACGGACATTGTCACAGTGTTCTTAAAGTTCCCTTCATTCTAACCCCTTGATCGATATCCATGGGCTTAACACTAATAGCCAAGTGAATACTGTTTCTCCTTCTGCTGCCCTAGTGGAAACAGGTAATGGTGATGTGCGGACACGTGAGCAGACAAGAAGACTACCAGAACTTGTTCCATCTACGAGTAGAGATTCCCTTTCAACATGGCTCAAAAATGATGGGTGTTTTGAAAGAATACAAATGACAATCCAGGTATGTCTAAAACCTTTCAGGATAAATTATCTGAGCTGGACTATGTTCTTATTAAAATCAAAAGGTTACAGATGGATAACAACTATTTTTCAGAATGTTTAAGGAAGAAACTGGTTCCAAAAGGGTTGCGCTTTTGGTGCTACCCCACCAGTCTTGTGGCTAACTGCATTACATTCTGATTTATTGAAACTTTTTGACAAGTTTGGTGTTGAGTACATGGCTTTAGTTATGAATGATAATAATAAAACCATTGATAATTTATCTAAAAAAGCAAACAAGTTGGATAATATAGTTAAAAATGATCCTGCTTTTACCAATAATGATTTTGACTATGGGAGAATTTTCAAATCCATTGATGAAAAAATAAAACTGATAAAAGACAGAAAATTAAAAAAACTTGTAAGGGATGAAAATGCTTATGCCACTGGTTCTGCTTATCCCCCACCCCCAAATTCACAACAATGGGGTTCTCAACTATCTAATGCTATGTCGGGGAATGACAACCGCTTTACAGCTGATAAAAGTTTAGATGATATTGAAATTGAAGATGACCATTTTTTTAGAAGCAAGTGCGTTCCCACCTCTCAGACAGTCAGAGAGGTTACAACAGTGACAACACCAATGTGCATATCCCAACCAAATGAATGGTTGGGAAATGAGGGGCCAACAACATACGAGATGCACTTTCCTGAACAGGGGGTGGAACAATAACAGGGGACCATGGGGAGGTCACAAATCAAAGTCATTATGTCCTCACCAAACCTTAAGGTCTTAACAAATAAATCAAAAAACTTTAGGGTTTATAATTTTTCTCAGTTTGAGTTTGATGGATCTATTTGCGATTTATTGTCCAGAGGCTTAACTTTCATACCAAATCGAAGCATGAAATTGGTTGACTATATTATTGATATAAAGCTGTTTGTATGAACACTGAATGTAGGGCTGTTATTTCAATCAAATGAACCAATCATTAACCCCTTTTATGTTTCTAGTACTTACAACCCCCACTACATCCAGCATTAGAAATGTTTGAAAGAACTTGTGAGCTAGATTTTCATGCTCTTGCAACTTCTCAGAAAAACAATAAAAAGTATAATCTGAATAGGTCTGAAAATAATAATTTACATATGCTTATGGATGCAAAAGGTGTTAGACTTATCAAACCAGATAAAAGTGGGGGTATGACAATTTTTGACACCACTGATTACATTTCTAGAATGGAAGAGATTTTGAACAGCAACACTTATACAGCGAGTTCTGTCAATTAATTGAATGGAGCCTATAGACATATTAGGGGCATCTTACATGACTTATTCATTGAAGGTGACATTAACATCGACAAATTTAACTTTATGTCAGTATCTCATCCTAGGATACCGGCCTTGTTTGGTGTCCCAAAAATTCATAAGGACATGTTTAGACCACCAATGAGGCCAATAGTAGATGTCCAGGGGTCTATCACCAACCTTATTTCAAAATTTCCGGACGGCAAATTGAAGGCACTTTTACAGGGTGAAAGGCATTTATGTAAAGAATCTTGGGATTTTTTATCCAGGATGGACAAAGCTAATTTTGGGGAGCATTATACATTCATTACTATTGATGTAAAAGATTTGTACTCTGTAATACCACATGAACAAGGTATTGAATGGGTAAATTTATATTTATTTAAAAAAGGACTGTCACAAAATAGCATTAATTTGTATGAACAACTTTTTGATGTTGTCCTGAAGAACAACTTCATATTATTTAATGATAAATTGTATTTACAAAAAGAGGGTGTGGCCATGGGGTCTCCTTGGAGGGGCCTCTATACCAATATAGTGATGTGTGTCTGGGAAGATGAGTTCATTTTTGAATCTCCTTTTTTCCAGTGGTGTAATGTTTATGTACGTTTTTTGGACTGTATTTTTGTTTTGTGGTGTGGAAAAGAGGAAAAAGTTGATGAATTCTTAAAATTCATCAACAAGACAACTTCCTTTTTAAAATTCACAGCTGCAAAAAATACTAACAAAATATCCTATTTGGATGTTCTTTTGAAAAAGGACTTAGACAACCACAAATATTTATGTGAAATTTTTCGTAAAAAAACTTACAGCAATAATTTTTTACACATTGACAGCAATCACCCATACACCCCAAAAGAGAGCTGTTCTGAAGGGCCAATTTTTGAGAGTAGCAAGAATGGTCAGTAGGTGGGATGATTTTGTTTCAGAATGTAACTTATTGAAGAAAATGTTTACCCATAGAGGTTATCCTATCAAGATGACAGATTATATAATGAATGAAGTAATGTCCAAGAGAGATAGCAGGCATTTCACACCTTTATTAGGTAGGATACAAACTAATTTAATTGATTCTTCTACTGATACTACTACACATAATGAAGCATGCAATACCTCAAGTGATTTTAATAGGAATGAATTGAATAAATTTAATTATTGTATAAGTAATAACAATAGGAATGATTATAGTAATAGAAAAAAAATCTTTAGTACAGATAGTTATACTATAAAATATTATTTTTAAAAATTGGAGTCTATTAACTAGCGACACTTCTTTGCACAATAAATTAGATTTTTTTCCATCTATTGTTTATAAGAAAGGATGTAATTTAAAGAAGTGTTTTGAAATTTCAAGAAATACTAGTTGTGGCAATATGTACAAGTGTGGTAGATGTAAATACTATAGGTACATTTTGGAAACTAGTTTTGTTTCTATAAATGGTCATGGCATCAGCATTTTGGGGAGGTTAAATTGTATTACTGAAAAAATAGTTTATTGTGCAATATGTTCATCGTGTGCAAACTTTTATGTTGGGAAAATGGAAAGTAAGTTAAAAGATCGGATGAGTGAACATATTCGAGCTATTCCTGATAAAACTGAAACAAATGCCTTAGCCAAACACGTAAATATACATCCTTCACACTCATTCAACTTTGTTATTTTGGACACTTTAAAATCAGACAAGAGGGGGGTGCATGGCAAGCCTTTTTAGAAAAAATGGAATTAGAATGGCAAATTCGACTTAATGCACATTCTTGGCCAGGATTGAATGGGGCACTTTCTGTTGGAAGTGTCCTTAGACTAAAGTCCCTTGAAAGATAGTACTACTAACTATTGATGTAATGGGATCCTATCTCGCCTACATTCATAACAGATGGGTTCGGAGCCGATCCATCATCTCCGACTCGGCCACTATACACTAGAACGAAGTCTCTCATTGGCTGGGCTCCCCCTTATCCCAGAATGCACCACACCTGCTTCCCCAGATCTCGTTTGCCGCTTTTCAAGCTGGACGTGGTCTCGACTTGGCTGGAGCTAAGTGTATTTTCTTGACCTTTTTGGTCTTTTGACTTAGGGTTTCTGTCAGTATTTCAACAAACAGCTGTTTTAACAGCTTTGTGAGCGTTTGTTTCTCAGTTTTGTGATTGAAATAGTTTTTTTCTCTGTTTTTCCTGTTGTATCGGGCTAAGCCCGTTTAAATTAGAGGGCTTTAGCCCATGTATTGGTCCCCAAAATCGTCCTCGGATGACGTCTCCTTCTCGGATATCCTTGAGATCTTGAGACAGAGAGGTGATTGGCAATCCAAAGCCCCTACCGCTGAGGAGTCAGTCTTCCTCAAGGCCTTCGGGGCCCAGCCCTCCTCCTCCTGGGTGTCTCCACCCTTCGACGAGTTGTTAGATTTAATCTCTCGGAGGGTGTAGGAGCATCCTGATACAGTGGAACCGGTACCTGCCAGACCTAATAAGTTCCTTTCAGCCCCTCCCCAGAAGGAATTCCTCACTAAGGGTGTTGCAGTTGATGCGATGGTGGTGGCATCTGCCACTCAGCAGGACGTGGCAGAGGCTTCAACGTCTATTCATCCTCCTAATAAGGACTCTAGGAGCATGGATAGGTATGGGAAGCATACCCTTTCTTCAGCGACTTTTACCCTGTGGTCGCTGAACTATCTCTGTCATTTTACCAGGCTCCAAAGGGACCTCCTCAAGGAGTTAGGAGACTCTCTTGCGGGTAATCTTCCTGAGGTGTTAGCCCAAACCGTAGGCACCCAGATGACTACCCTATCTTCTATAGTCAACTCATCCATGAGGCTCATTTCCTATGCAGCCGAAGGGGCGAGTAGAGCAGCGGGCACAGGAGTGGCTCTTAGGAGACAAGCCTGGTTATGCTTGTGTCCACTTGCGGAGGCCTTTAAGTCTTCCTTCGCCGATGCCCCTTTTGATGGGTCTTCTCTGTTTGGACCCAAGGTGAAGGACACACTTACTCGGTGTGAGCAGGAGGGCAAGACCTTGACTGCCGTTGGGGCCCGTTTTTCCGCTCCCTCTAGACCTTACTCCAAGGCCCAGAGAGGAGGGAAAATGTGGTTCAGAAAATCCCAAAAGTTCTTCTCTACTCCACCAGGTGATCCCCCCCTCTAGAGGCGGGGGGGGGGATTCAGGAAGACGCCGCCCCAGAGGTGGCAGAGGCCCCCGTAACACTGGAGACCGCGATTCTTTTCGTGGTTCTTCCTACCCTCAACATCCCTAGGATGTGGCCCGGCTGTGCTTCTCTGGAGCCAGTTGGGGGTCATTTTGCGAAACACCCACAGGCTTGGGAATCTATAACCAAGGATCAGTGGGTGCTTCGCATTGTAACCAGAGGCTACCTCATCCCTTTCTTCAAGATCCCTCCTCCTACAAGGAAAATGCCGGACGTGCCACCCAGTCAACGGGATCAAGCAGCCATAGAAGTTTCAAAGCTGCTAAGCAAGGGAGTCATCCAGCCCGTCCCCTCCGACCAGATCAGATCAGGAACTTACTCGAGATTATTTTTGATGCCAAAAAAGACAGGGAACATAAGGCCCATTTTGGACCTAAGCTCATTAAATCGTTTTGTGAAAAAGTCCAAGTTCTGGATGGTCACCCTCCAGTCCATTCTCCCGTTATTGGAGAAGGATGTCTGGATGTGCTCCATAGACCTCAAGGACGCTTACTATCACATTTTGATACATCAAGAGTCCAGGAGTCATTTACGCTTCTGCCTAGGAACCAGTCATTTCCAGTTTCGTGCACTGCCCTTTGGTCTCACCACAGCCCCCAGGGTGTTCACCAAGTGTCTGGCAGTGGTGACAGCTCACCTGAGAAGTCTAGGATTCCAAGTGTTTCCCTATCTAGACGACTGGCTCCTCACTGCCACCTCCAAGCATCTACTGATTCGAGCGCTGATGGCCACAGTAACTTTGGGTCTCTCGCTGGGAATCACTTTCAATTGGGAAAAATCTGTGCTGCGGCCATCTCAGCGTATCACTTTTATAGGCGCAGAGTTAGACACAAAAAGGATGCGGGCATTTTTGCCATCAGAAAGAATTCAGGTCCTACAATCTCAGATTCTAAACTTGTTACCCAAATCTCGAGTTCCGGCCATACAGATTCTACAGTTATTGGGCACACTGGCCGCAACTATTCTCCTAGTTCCGTTAGCCAGGCTGCACATGCGGGTGCTGCAATGGCTATTATCGGTTCAATGGTCATATCAAGAACTTCACAGCAACACAACACAATAGACCAGTACCAAAATCAGCCACGTTTATTAGTTACTTTTCTTTCTAGCGCCTCGGCCACAGTAAGCCTTCAAGCCTCCTTGAAGGCTTACTGTGGCCGAGGCGCTAGAGAGAGAAGTAACTAATAAACGTGGCTGATTTTGGTACTGGTCTATTGTGTTGTGTTGCTGTGGTGTTCCTGATTCATCTTTGTTGTTGCTGCTTATCAAGAACTTCCCCTGAACCATTTGGTTCTGATTACGGACAGTTGTCGTCGGGACCTCCGTTGGTGGCTGCGTCAGTCCAACCTGGACCGGGGGCGTCCTTTCGCCCTTCAGCCCCCAGTTGCCACAGTGACCATGGACACCTCTCAGATAGGGTGGGGGGGGGTCATTACCTGGACAGGTCTGTCCAAGGCACTTGGCAGGATTGAGAAGCGCACCTTCACATCAATGTCCTGGAAATGAGAGCGGTGCTTCTGGTTTTGCAAGCACTTCATCATGCTCTCCCCCAAGGTACTATTGCGATTCTATCCGACAACATGTTGGTAGTTTGGCACATAAACTAGCAGGGCAGAACCAGGTCCTACCCCCTTTGCAGAGAGGCCATGAGAGTGTGGTGCTGGGCCATAGCTACCCAACGTTTCTTAGTAGCAACGCACATTCCGGGGAAAGCCAATGTGATTGCAGACAGGCTCAGTAGGACTCTCCTGTTGCCCCACGAGTGGTCCCTCAACAACAGAGAGGCTGCGCAGATCTTCACCAAATGGGGTCTCCCTTGTTGCGACTTGTTCGCCAGCCCCAACAATGCGAAGTGCAGAGAGTTCTTCACTCTGACTCCCTCCCAGGGGCAGTTTCCCAGGGACGCTCTAGCCCACAATTGGCCCCGGGTCTACTTTATGCCTTCCCCCGATCCCCCTTCTCCCGAGGGTGATTCAGAAGGCTATTCATGTAGGGAGCGACATGATTTTAGTCGCTCCACACTGGCCCCGTCAGGTTTGGTTCCCATTCCTTCAGAAGTATGCGGTACAGGGCCCTTGGATTCTGGACCCAGTGCCGAACCTGTTGTCTCATCAGTCGGAACTCTCTCATCCGTCCCTCCGGTCATTGCGACTGGCTGCTTGGTTACTCCACTTCCATCCTTAGTTAGAGATAACTCTCTTTCTCCAGAAGTGATGTACATTTTGTCCTCTTCCCACAAGCCGTCCACTGTTAATCTGTATTCCAGCAAATGGAAAAGGTTTGCCTTTTGGGCCCAGCAGCGAGGCATTGATCCTCTTACGGCCCCAGTTCCGCAGGTCCTGGAATTCCTAGCTTCATTGTTTCATCCGGGCTCTTCAGTCTCCACAATTAAGGTTCAACTAGCGGCCATCTCTAATTTTCATGTTTCCGTAGAGCCTTCCTTAATGGCAAACAGACTTTGCAAGTCCTTTCTTAAGGGAGCTTGGCTCCTCAGGCCTCCTATGGCCCATCCTGTGCCACCTTGGGACTTAAATTTGGTTCTGGCCTCCTTAACTGCCCATCCCTTTGAGCCAGCAGTGACTTGTGATATAAAATTTCTATCTTGGAAAACCGCCCTTCTAGTGGCAATAACTTCTGCTAAGCGAGTTTCAGAGCTTCAGGCTCTCTGTTCTATTCCTCCTTATTTGATTTTTCATAAAGACAGAGTTTCCCTCAGATTGAATCCCTCCTTTTTGCCTAAGGTAGCATCCCCTTTATGCATTCAGCAATCCTTGGAGCTCCCTGTTTTCTTTCCAAATTTTTCTAATAGAGCAGAATATACCTTCCACCAGTTGGATGTTCACAGGCAACTGCGTTTTTATTTAGATAGGACCAGTCAGACACGAAAATCTAACCAGCTGTTTGTGTCCTTTGCGGAGAGTAGGTTAGGTCTACCAGTTGCCAAAACCACCATAGCCAAATGGATTAAGGATTGCATCTCCTTCATTTATTCCCAGTCAGGCAGAGAGTTACCTTTCCCACTCAAGGCTCATTCTACCAGGGCTATGGCCACCTCTGTAGCATTTCACTCCAAAGTTTCAATAGATGATATTTGTGCGGCTGCTACTTGGTCTTCTCCGCACACCTTCATTTCTCATTATAAGGTTGATGTGGCTTCCCGAGGCAGAGCTTCCTTTGGTTCCGCAGTTCTCAAGAGTGTGTTCCAATGAGCCACCCAGGATTTAGGTGCTAGGGACTCTGTCCCATCTGTTTTGAATATAGGCGAGATAGGATCCCATTACATCTTTTAGTTATGTACTTACCATAACTTCGGATGTATGGGATCCATCTCGCCTACATTCATACATACTCACCCTCCTTCCCCCTACCGTTTGGATTTGGAGGAAATATTGCTCTTGCTGAGCTCTTCTCTTGAAGGGCTCTTGTTGGTTACAGTTATTGGTATGTTTTTCTGTGCCTGTATTAATGTATGAAAGCGAACAAACAAGATCTGGGGAAGCAGGTGTTGTGCATTCTGGGATAAGGGGGAGCCCAGCCAATGAGAGACTTCGTTCTAGTGTATAGTGGCTGAGTCGGAGCTGATGGATCGGCTCCGAACCCATCTGTTATGAATGTAGGTGAGATGGATCCCATACATCCGAAGTTATGGTAAGTACATAACTAAAAGTTATTTTTAATATATAACAGTATATTACCTATATTTAATATATATTTATATTTATATTTATATTAGAGAGGAGGTTTTTATCTTACACTACTTGTGGTTTTCTAACTATGATTAGTATTCCTATTTATATTGAGAGAACATGTGGCCATATACAGTAGTTTTACTTGTTTTAAATAGATTAAATGCATTCTTACTGATTAATTATTTATTTTAATTACACATTAATTGGAATTTATTTGTTGTATATAGTATATTGGAGGGGAATTGACTAATTAAATAGTATTACAGGCTCTCTTGGATGGTATTTAAATAACAGGAAATGATGGTATCTTTGTCAGAGGAAGTTTGGTATAGCCAAATGAAAGCGCTTACTACATTTGGTTATTTGTGATTTTACAAGTTTTACATGCTTTTTCAAGTACAATAAATTGTGGCTTTTATCTCTGCCTATCTGGATATCTTTTTTGGTTTATTATAGCAAGACTGAACAGAGATAAGACAGCCAGATACAAAGACTCTTGCACACATGACAGATCCCCACACATAATAAAGACTGCACTACAGCAAGACTGAACATTAACACCCATACAGAGACAGGACAGAGGCATCCACCCCACAGTTCAGAGACAAGACTAGGACAAATCTACTGCAAGACTGAACATAAACCCACACAAGATTAAGTCAGCACTACCACCAAACAGAACTGAGACACCACTCCCAAACAAAAGACAATGACAGCAATATAGCAAGACTGAAACAAGAAGGATTAGATAAACTGGCATCACTCGAGGCAATTAATGACATGCAGAACAGTCACACCGCAGACGTACACAACACAGCTATGGGACAGACATAGAAAAGACTAAAGACACACAAGACATACAATGGAAAGCCATGGGGATTACAGAGTCTGAGGCAGACTCAAACCCAAACAAACCCAAAAGAAAGCAATGAGGATTACTGAGCCTGAGGCAGACAGACTCAAACTCAGAGAAACATACAAGAGAGCCATGGGAATTACTGAGCCTGAGGCAGACAGACTCAAATCCAAAGAAACACAAAAGAGAGCCATGAGGATTACTGAGCCTGAGGCAGACAGACTCAAAACAAAAGAAACACACAAGAGAGCCATGGAGATTACTGAGCCTAAGGCAGACTCAAACCCATGCACAAGACAGCAATTGCGATTACTGAGTCTGACACAGGTAGACTCAAACCCAGACAGAAAAAGGTGAATACCAGTGTCATTTGTCTTCAATGTGCATTTTCCTCTTCAGCTTTTCTGACTGCTGCCACTTTCCTGTTTGTCCTGTGCTTCTGTCCTAGCCTCACGATGAGTCCTGCTGGTCCCAACTGTCCTGGCCTCCCGACGAGTCCTGACACTCCCAAGTCCTATCACTCCTAGCTGCCTTTGCCTAACATCTTGCTAGTTTCATCCTTGTTGTGCTACTTGGTCCTACCTGTTGGAGTAAGCAAAAAAAAAAAAAACAGTGAATACACAGCATACAAGCCACACTTAGGAGCTGCCTAAAATTTACTGCCTGACAGCATTATAAAAGATTACTGGAAAGGAAATATGAGTACATACCTAGAGTTTTACTGAGATCTTACAAATTTTCTTATGGACTAAGTCTTCAATGAGGCTGCCATGTGATACACTTTGTCCCACATTATGCAGTAACAGGTGCAGTCAAATAAATGCGCAGTGAAATATAAGTATTTATATATATGTCTTGCAAGTGGTTGCGAATGAGGAAATTTAACACAGTCAGTGGTGATGATTCATTATCATTCATTCAAGAAAGGCTTTTCAGTTCGTGTCCAAGGTCAGAGTCATCAATACCACAGTGGCCACTCAACCTGTCAGTCAGTTGTTCTTTCAGAGCCTTGCAGTGTTGGAGCAATGTGTCTTCTGCAATGTCACTCAAGGCTTTAATATTTGATAAAAATCCAAAGGCCTTATCAAACTCTGAAAGTTGCTCAAACTGGTCAGTAAATGATTGAATTGTTGTGTTCAGCAGCACATTGATGAACTCTACACGTAGTTTTACCACTGGATCCTGTACAGTCTCATCTTCTCCTTCATAGTCAAAGAACCGCTTTACTTTCCTCTGTCTCATTTCTTGAAGTGTGGTGTCAGCATTCAGTTCTTTCACTATCTTGGAAGCTTCACCCATGGCATGTTGAAATCCTCTTTCTCTGCAATTCTTCAGCAGGTGTATAGTTGATGCCAGCACTTTGACACATGTTGAAATATCAACCGATGGACTCTGCAGAACTTTGCTTGCATGATTTACCTCTGTCAGCACATCATACCAAACCAGTAAATATACAATGAACTGGTATTACATAAGTTCCTAGCACAGTCCCCTTACTTGTTGATATGTTGTAGCATCACTTATACGTACTACTTCATCTATCTGCTGTAATGTTTCAACAACTCCCTTCAACTGAAATCTTACTGCCTTGACAGAGTCTATCCTGCATTCCCAGCTAGTCTCTGACAGTGGCTTCACTGTGACATTTGTGTGCTGTTTCAAGATCTGCCGTCGGTTTGTTGATGCTAAACAGAGTACTTAAATGTTCTGCAGACATCCAAAGAATGACACTGCCTGTAGTGATGAATGTGCTCCATCACTAACTATAAGACTTAAATTATGGCAGGCACATGGCACATAAAAAACCCTTGAATTCATCTGTTTTATCTGGGCCTGCACTCCAGCTTGTTTCCCCTTCATGTTGCTGCCATTGTCATATACTTGTCTTGACAGTCGTTAATGTCCAGTTAATGATTTTGTAGAGTCTGAAGAAGTGCTTCTGTAAGTCCTTCCCCACTTGTATCATTCACAGGCACAAATCCCAGAAAGTGTTCCTCAAATGTGGCTGCAGTCCTTGAAATATCCACATACCTAACTACTACAGTAATTTGCTCTTGATTGTTGATGTCTGGCATGCAAGCAAAAATCATGGAAAAGTACCTAGCGTCCTTCACCTTCCCTACAATGGTCCTTAAAATAGCATTTGGAATCAGCTGGATAATTTGAATCTGTATGTCCTTCCCAAGATAGTAATCCATTATTCTTTATTCCTAATATGACTCAAATGTTCAGCCATGAGAGAATCAAACTGCGACAATAGTTGCACTTGGCCTAAGAAATTGCCATTGCCTTAGGTCCAGGGCATCACTTGTACCATGAAATGCCATGTTCCATTCCACCAAGTATTGGACAATAGCAGTAATGCATTCTAACACACCATGTCAGTGAGTTATCTCCTTTTCAACCACTGCTTGTCCCTCATTGTCCATTGTCTGCCTACTCTTTATTCTATTGTCCAGTTCCTTCCACTTCAACATGCATGCCATATGCTCCAGTGCTTGGTCATGGCTGTGTAAAGCTTTGGATCCCTCTCTCTCCATGCTCTGTAACCACCTGACCTGAGAAAATGGTTAGAATGCCCAAACAATTTGCATGGAAAGCAAAACAGCGCATCCTTTGAAACTGAATATGTCAGCCAAGTGCGTTTTGCTCACTCTCCATTAGGCAGCACATGGAAATAGTTCTCCGATGTAAATCTTTTTTTCTGCTCATTGACTGGGAACTGTGGCAACACCACTTGCACAGGTCCATACTGAATGGCAGCTATCCTAGACTCATCCCTTATCAAGTTTGGCCAAGTTCGTAGATCCTCAAAAGATATACCTAAGACTGCAAGTCATAGGCCACATCTGACACTATGGAAGTATGGACTCCTTCTGTATCAAATTCTGGTGATCGAGGCAACACCTCTACAGCTGAATCTATATTTACTAACATGCTTTCGCTTATGGTAATGGCTGTAGGCTCACAGGAGGTAGCCTGCGGTGTAGCCTCAAGAGAGTGGTCACTTTGTATTGGAAGGATGCTGGCCTCACAATGGGCAGACTGTAATGCAGAACCGTTGTGTTGTCCTGAAGGCAGACTTTTTCCTGAATCTCCCCTCTCTGATGACCCACAGAAAATTTTCATAACGGAACTCTGTCTCTTTGTATCCTCATTCCTCTGCTGTTGAAGCTTTCTTTTTGCTGCTCCTGACAAATATGTATGCTTCACCTCTAACTGGGAATGAAAGTAAAGCAGAATTACTATACATGCAGACATTGGGTTATTTTGTCATACTGTTAGTAAAAAGCACTATACTTCAGGTACATGTTATGCAACTGTCTTTGACCTATCCGGACTGCATAATGACAAACGTTAGCATTCCAAACACATTCTAAGGATGGTATTACACTGTAGGCAGAACTGAAGAGAAACAAGGACCAGTAGGCAAAAAACTACAGTGCAGCCATATAAACCAGAAAAATGGATTAGGTTCCAAAGTCATGTTAGTATGATTGCAGGCACAAAAGAATGAGCAACCTAATACTGAACGCTGTTCATTGACAAGCTATACAGTATGCAGTGCCGTACCGTAGGCTGAAGAACTGCTGAGTAACAGTAACCAGTAGTGAAAACTAACATAGGCAATAGTCACAATTGAAGTGCATACAAAACACATATTGCATAATGACTTGCATTGACATCAGCCACTATTGCACCAGAGGCAGAAAGGCTGAAGAATGACTAACCAGTAGGCCCAAAAAAGTAATGAGAAAGGCCCAGGTTACAGTTTTATGTTAAATACTTAACACTAGAGGTGAACTTCAGCTTTTTCTGTACAATTCTTCCCCTTTCATCCCCCCAAACATGTGAAGAGGCCCCAAATGATGTAAAATGTTGATATTACAAGCTCTCTGGAACAGACTAAATTCTGAAAGAACAAATGACTAGGAGAGGCACAAGTTTAAAGGGGAACACACAAAACTATGAGGCAAGAGAAATGTTACAGAGCAAAAAAGACTACAACTGTCCACTACCTCTCAATCTCTTGGCACACTTGACCAAAACAGCACAATAAACAAAACATGCTGGAGGGATAGGTTCCTGACCCAGAGACTCCCCAGACTCTGGAATAGACTGCCCATACATGTCAAGCAGAGCGCCTCTTTGGCCCTCTTCAAAAGGAACCTTGATGATTGGATGGGAGAAAGGAAATTCACCCCAGGGATCACTTCAGTCGCCCTGCTAGTCAGGGGTCCAGAGAAGTAAATAGTGTGGAAAGAAATAGCCAGGGAATTGTTATGGCTAGGCTTGTATAGGCCCTAGTGCCAATAGCCTAGTACCAACCTATGAACCTATGAACAAAATCATTGGTTGAGTAAAGGAGTAAAATCATGGATTTGCTAGAAAACCTCATTTGTGAGGGATGTAGAAGAGCCACACATCGGGAGACATTCCAACAACCCCCCCTTAGCACCGACCTGTGGACAAAAGCATAAAGCCAGGGATTGTACCATGCATTACAAGGAGGATATGAAACATGGTCTGTTTTTGCTAGTAGCTTCAGCCCTCCGCATTGTGCTATGCAATCATTTTGTGAGAGAGAACACACCAAAACCAAAAACATCTCGACATTGTGCACATTCTTGCATGCCCCATCAACCTTCTAACCTCTCAGCATAATCCAGACAGCCACAAATAACTGCAGAACAAGGCATAACATCAGGGATAGTTTAAAACATTACTATAAACTTAGATAGCAGAACAGTGTTTGCATTAGCATGCATTAAGATATCAATACATTCTGTGGAATTCTCACCCCCCCCCAAAGTCTTGGCACAATAATTCTGGATGAAGTGAAAATAAAAAACAAAGGCATAGCATTAACAATGTGCTTATATAGTACGTGGCTCCACATTAAAAAAAAACATTTCAGGCAATCAATGAACACTGCGACATTCTCATAGGCCCTAACCACACTCCAAACCTTTCAACACAATAACTATGGACAATGAAAAAAGTAATTGCATCAGTCGAACATTGTTGGTATACACAATAGTAGCGCAACAGGGTTTGCATTAATATACATTCAAACATCTGTACCTTCTGCAACATTTTCACATCCGCTAAATACTCCCCCAACATTAGACATTTTAAACAATGTACAGGCCCCATCAACCTCCAAATAGCATAATTCAAAGAGCCAAAAATAACTGCAGAACAAGGCATATAATCAGGGATAGTTAAACAGTACTATGAACATAGATAGCAGAACAGTGTTTGCATTAGCATCCATTAAGATATCAGTACATTCTGTAGAATCGCCCCCCCCCCCATTCTCAGCACAATAATTCTGTAATAAGTGAAAATAAAAAAACAAAGGCGTAGCATTAAACAATGTGCTTATACAGTACGTGACCCCAATTAAAAAACTCCAGGCAAACACTGAACACTGCAACATTCTCACAGGCCCTACCCACACTCCCAAACTTTCAACATGATAACTACAGCAACAAAAAAATTGAAATCATTGCATCAGTGAGTTGAACATTGCAGTTATACACAATAGTAGAGCAACAGGGTTTGAATTAATATACATTTAAAACGGTTTACTATTGAAACATCAAACATCACAACGTAAACCTATCAAAAATGCGGTTTACATGTTCAATGTTCACAATAGTAAACAGCATGAAAGATCGGACACCAAAGCATTCAAAGTCGAATTCGACTCCTGCACTCTGGTGTCCATACTACAATGCACTGACAGTCATTTTTTGCAGGGGGGCAAGCCCCCCTGCACCCCCCACACCCCCTGCTACTTATATATTCCAACTCCGTGATCACACTAAAGTGCAGAAAAGGGTAAATCTCCTGATCCATACTGCCTGGTCTTTGGTCTTCTGGAGTCGACATTGCAACTGTCTCCCAAACAGGTTTCTGCATTCCAACTCCTGCACAACTAAATTGCAGACAAGCCACGTTCAGCATATTGATTGTAAACCATTCAAAACAGCTATACCTTCTGCAACATTCTCATAGCCACTAACTACCCTTCCAACATTAGGCATTTTAAACAATGTACAGGCCCCATCAACCTCCTAAACTCTCGGCATAATTCAAACAACCAAAAAACTGCAGAACAAGGCGTAACATCAGGGATAGTTTAAAGCAGTACTATAAACTTAGATAGCAGAACAGTGTTTGAAAAACTCATACAAAACTCAAAACCTACTGCAAATTCAGCTGATACTCTACCAGCAGAATTTTAAAAAATAGCAGCCGAAGCCAGTTCTTACCCCGAATACTTAACAGATCCATTACTGAACAATATGTCTCAACCATCTGGAAAATATCACACATATGCCCTTGCACAAAGGTGGAAACTTGACAGAACTTACAAATTATAGGCCCAGAGCAATTTTATCCCCACTAGCTAAACTCCTAGAGAGATGGATTAATTCTCAACTGCTGCAGTATGTCACAACCAATAATTTACTTGCCAAATCCCAACACAGCTTTGGGCCTCATGCTGCAAATGCCCTCCTCAGTTATACCAACACCATCAATTTAGAAATTAAGGTAAAATAGGATCATCTCTTTCTTGATTTGTCAAAGGCCTTTGACACAGTCTCTCAACAAACTGCTAACTACTCTCGCCGACCTTAATCTCATCCCCCTAGCCCTAAACTGGCTCCAAAGCTACCTAACAGGTCATAAACAGCCAATGAATTGCTCCAGGATCTACCTTCCCTCTACTCCCAGTCACATTAGAAGTCTCACAAGGCTCCATCCTTGGTCCACTTCAGTTTAGTGGATTTATTATCAACCTCAATACTGCCACCTCCCCAGCATCCGCAATCCAATATGCTGATGCAGATACACTTGTATCACATCTACCATGCAACAGGTTATGTCCCAATCCAGGCTGAAATAAGCTAACCTTCACCACTTACCCATACGCCTAAAGCTATTCACTTAGACATCACCTCACAAGACTGTCCAGCTATCCCTGATCTAGCCAACTCCAATATCCCTTTCTTCTCTGTCCCATTATTTATCTCCCCTCCCTTTTCATCACCCCTATCTCATTCTTTCTACCTTTTACATATACAGCATAGATACTACAGAAAAAAATAACAAGCCAACTCTACCTCTTGCCTCCAATAACTAACTCACACACTCGCCTTATAACCAACTGGCAATCAAAATTAAATGTATATTACAGCTCACATTCCCTTATATTGTCCCTCATACAAATAGATAAACCATACTTATTTTACATATTTCTAGCACTTGCATACTAAGATAAGCTTTCCTTCCCGGGCCTCCACTGAAAATGTGTTCTATCCCACTCATACTATCCAGTAAACAAATATAAAATAAATAAAATAAAACTGGTTTAACCACAGCCCCTCACCCACATATCCTCTTAGCACAACAAATCACTACACAAAAGTAAAATAAAACTGGTACAACCACAGCCCCTCGCCCCCCATCCTCTTAACACAATAACTGTACACAAAAGCAAAATAAAACTGGTAAAACCATAGCCCTTCACCCCCCATCCTCTTACCACCACAGCACTACACAGAAATAAAATAAAACTGGTACAACCACAACCCCCCCCCCATTCTCTTAGCACAAGAGCTCTAAACAAAAGCAAAATAAAACTGGTACAACCACAGCCCTCACCCCCAAACTCTTAGCACAAGAGCTCTAAACAAAAGCAAAATAAAACTGGTACAACCACAGCCCTCACCCCCAAACTCTTAGCACAAGAAATATGCACAAAAATGTAATGCAATCACCCCCCCCCGCAAAAATAAAGTTAAAACTAAACCCAAAAACTTACCTTTTATGCTTTTTACAGAAGGCTGCTTCCAATATCTGCTCCCTCTTCATGACTAAAGGCTCACCTGCTCTGCTTGCTTTCCTCAAACCATTGCAGTCCTTTTTATATTGCCCTTAAAAGGACAGTTTTTCTGACCTTTTGATAAATTGCCCTTAGAAGTACAGTTGAAAAGGGGTGTTCTCCAATGACCATGACTGCTCCAAAAGCTTGAATCCACTGTTGATCTGTTCTCTGAGGTAGTCCATCCTCAGGCTGGTCCAAACTCAGCTTGAGCTCCACAATCTGCTGCTATAAGGAAAACTCCTCTGTTTAAAAAACAAGAGAAGTGATCCTTATTAGCCACACATGCCTTTTTAAAGGCAGTTTATACAGGAAGTGCTTTGCACGGACCAATAAGGTCCTTACTGTGAAGACTGGTAGAGATGGGTGAAGGCTGCCAGCCTAGCCAGATAGGATTTTATACATAATTCTGTCATTTGTAAATATGAATGTTGAATTACAGGCTTGTTTTCTTAAATGAAAGAATATGCTGTGAAATATTGAACTCAAAACAATGTAGCAACATTGCCCTCTGCTGTAAAGAAAGCTAAGTCACGCATTTCTTGTCTGTCCTTAGAAATTGAAATTATTTCATGACTGTCTTTGATGTTTACAATTCGGCTCCGGCCAGGCTATATGAAGGCTTCCTGCCTATTGTTTTAAGGCTAAAGTTAATGACCAGAATTTACATATGGAATGTCCTTTTTTATAGCTCTGGTTTCTGCTTAGGTGCAAAAGAATGTAAATGCAGTTTCTGTCAGCCTGGGAACACTAGGAAGGTGTAAAAAATGATGTAATGGGAATCAGGACTGCAATAGCAATTTAAACAGAGAGAATCAGAAGGCATTAAGCATTTTTGTCTTGAACATCCAAGTCATAGCACTGTCTTGCTCATATGTAAGTTATCTTAGACTTGTGTTTTCTTTTAGAAATAGCTAGGAACTAGAACGATTAGACTAAGTGTTTTTCTGTGATGTCAGAACTGTACTGAAATACTTTAAGTATTTCTGTGCGATCTTTGAACTCTTGACTAGCACTGTGTGGTAAGAAGTGTTATCTTGTATTTTTATTATTTATTATTGTTTGTCTTTCCCTGGTTAGGGGTCGTCACAGTGGAACTCCAGTCCGCTAATGATTGGCAGTCAATTTTTTTATGGTGCCGAGTTGCCAGCCCGACGCCCAACCTTCAGCGAAGGCACGCCCATTCACGCATGTCTTTCGGTGGCCACTCGACTGTGGGGAGGACATGCAGACTCCACACAGAAGGCACTCCAGCTGAGAATCGAACAGGAGAACATCCTTTTTATTATTTATTATTAAATATTTTAAAACCTTTCAACTGTGGCTGTTTTGTGTAGAGATAATTTAATCTTGTAAGAGTACTTGCATGCCTTTGGTAAAATTGTACAAAGCCACTCTTATAGTTTTAGCCCTGGGCTATACTACCAATTGGATAATAATATTGCACATTAATAATTGGATACCCTTTTAAGGGCCTTTGAGTAGCTGATAAGTATTAGTGTGTGGTGGCAAGTGGAACTACCGTATAGTCTGGGAGAAAGGGGCACAGCTGGAGAAACCATGCCAGCCTTCCCCAGGAGTGTCTTTGTGGTTGTATAAATTTATCTCAAAGTGCATGTGTGTGTGTGTGTGTGTGTGTGTGTGTGTGTGTGTGTGTGTGTGTGTGTGTGTGTGTGTGTGTGTGTGTGTGTCAGCTACTTGGGCAGGGACAGGAAGCACTGGTTGGACAGAGAGGGTTTAGCTTGCCCACTAGGCTGAGATCTGAACCCTATAGCTGTGCTAGTGGGGAGTCTTACTGGGGACCTGGAGAGCAAGGGAGGGACCAGCCCAGGAGTGACTGTGATCTGTGTGTGCTCTTAAGGGAAATTGCACTTTACTGTGTGTATTTGTTATCCTTTCCTCATATATGAGATGCCCTCTCTGTTGTTAGTGGTGAGGATTGAGGCTCCTTAATTGCTGGGCCAGGACACGGGCGTCACATATTAATTGTTTGGCAGTGGTGGGATATCCACATCACATATTAATTAGTTGGCAAATACTAATTGGCTTTTAGTGGTGTGGGTAGAGGGAATCCTGTAGCTTGTGTACAGTGAGCTTTGAAGGTGTTGTACTCTAAAACAGCCACACAGTGAATACTCAGAGTTCAGATCACAATTGTTTTATTTCATTTGTTACCTTAGTTAGTCAGAGTGAGCAGGCAGCATGTCAGCAGAGGATTATGGAAAGCTGATAAGGAGCCATCTGGCGTAGATGTGCCAGGCTAGTGGACTGGTGCATGGAAACCTGACTAAGGCAGACCTGATTGCAGCCTTGGTTACAGCTGCATCAGAAAACAGCAACCAGGAGGACAATTGGACTGGCAGTGAAGATATAATACCCTTGGAGAATGGACAGCTAACCTTTCTGCAATGGACTTAAAAATCCAGCTGGAGCTAAAGAGACTTGAGTTGGAGGCCAGGCGTGTGGAATTAGAAGCAGCTGAGAGACTGAGGCATCTAGAGAGTGAGGAGAATGAGAAACTGCTATGCCATGAAGCTGATTAAAAAGAAAGGCAGCATGAGAAGGAGATGCTGACTCTTTGCCAGAGTCATGAAGGTAATGGGGAAGGGAGTAACTGGACCCCAGAAGCAGAAAAGGGCAGTAAACTTCTTCCACAGTTTAAAGAGGGGGATGATTTTGATAGTTTCAGTTATATGTTTGCAAGGGTATGTAAACAGTATAAAGTTGACCAAGGGCTCTGGATAAGGTTCCTGACCCCCTTACTCCAAGGTAAAGCTGTATCTGTATTATCTAAAATGTCTGATATTGCATGTTTTGCTTATACTGCTGTAAAAAAATTGTCTATTAGAGTTTTTTAAGCTAACACCTGAAACATATAGGAAAAGGTTTCGTGAGCATAGACGCAAGGCAGATGAAAGTGTGTGTGAATATGTTTCTGAATTGAGCACTTATTTCCATAGGTGGTTGAGTAGATGTCAGACCACCACTTTTGAAGGGCTGGCAGACCTTTTGCTGAGGGAACAAGCCCTTAGCACTTTGTCTGAGGACATGAGGATCCGGTTAGCTGATAGACAATGTGCTACTTCAGATGAGTTGGGGAAGAAGGGAGACCTATACCTGGCAAGCAAGGCAGCCCTGCACAGGAAAGGGACCCCCAGTACTGCTCATGGGTCTAAAGGAGCCTATGGTGGGCAGCACAGATTGCCACAACAGAATCTGCCAGTAGCAGGGGAAGCCACTAGTCCAGGTACACGTCCAGGAGCTAGGGTTACATGTTTTGAATGCAACCAGTGGGGCCATGTGGCATACAGGTGTCCACGGAGGTAAGGTGGGGAACAAAAGGTGAGGGAGCCAGTAAATGGGAAAGAAAATTGCCAATAGTAGGTTGTCTTGGGTCAACAAGGGTACCAAACTACCATCCTGCAGATGTTCTGAGAGTGAAGGATTTGGATGAGGCAGTACCATGTGCTTATGCAGTTACACACAGTCAGGCTAGGAGACAAGCATGTGGGTCTGGTAGCCTGGGGGAGACCCAGATAGACTGCATACTTGCAGCCAGGACTGGTGAGGTGGTTACTTCAGGGAGTGAGCTACTCTTTAGCAATGAAACTGAAGGTGAGCCACAGCTCCTTGTGGGTACTGATGTTTCCTTGGACAGAGTGACTGCAAAGGTAGAGGTGAGTAGTAGTACCCAGACTGACAGTCAAGCACCACTGTCAGGGGATGCCCGACTTCCTGTGGAAGGGAGCTGGGAAGGGTTACAAGGAGAGAGTTGAGGCAGGCTCAGCTCTCAGACCCTACATTGCAAGGCCTGAGGCAGGTAGCTAGGGAGGCACCTGATTCTCAAGGAAAGGGGGAATCTGTATATTGGGACAAAGGGTTACTATACAGAGAGTGGACTCCTGAGGGAGGGCTAGAAGGGGAGACAGTACAGCAGTTGTTAGTGCCTAGAGCCTACCGTCTGGTGCTTCTAGCCATAGCCCATGATATTCCCTTTGCAGTTTATATGAGCATAAACATACAAATAAGTGTATTATGCAGAACTTCTATTGGCCTGGAATTTCCAGAGATGTAATAGGGTACTACAGGACCTGTGAGTAGTGCCAAAAGGTAGGAAAGGCAGGAGACAAGGTGAGAGCTCCTTTAATGCCTTTGCCTGTGGTTGAGGAGCAATTTTAGAGGGTAGCTATGGAAATTGTGGGTCCCCTGAGTACAAGTTCCACAGAGAAAAAGTATATCCTAGTAGTAGTGGATTATGCTACACAATACCCTGAGGCAGTGGCTTTGTCCTCCATTGAGGCAGAAAAGGTGGCAAATGCTTTGTTACAGATTTTCAGCAGGGTAGGTTTCCCAAAAGAAATACTGACTGACAGAGGTGTCAATTTCATGTCAGACCTGCTGGCTAGTCTGTGGAAGTCCTGTGGGGTGAAGCACATGAAGACTACCCCCTACCATCCCCAGACTAATGGTCTTGTTGAGAGGTTAAATTCTACAATCAAGTCAATGCTACAGGCATTTGCAGATCAGTTTAAGAGGGAGTGGGACAAATATTTGTCACATCTGTTGTTTGCTTACAGAGAAGTTCCCCAGGAATCCACAGGTTTTTCACCCTTTGAGTTGCTGTATGGGCATAGGGTGAGGGGACCTCTAGATTTAATTCGAGATGAGTGGGAAGGTGAGTGTGTGTCTCACAAGGAGTCTGTTGTGGCATACATCCTAAACATCAGGACAAAGCTCAGGGAACACATGGGCTTGGCCCAGGAGAACCTGGCAGAAGCCCAACAGAAAAAGGTGTGGTATGACAGGAATGCTCGAGCTAGAGAGTATGCTGTGGGGCAGGAGGTAATGGTTCTCATTTCTGTCAGACACAACAAGCTGTAAGCTGCTTGGGAGGGTCCCTACAAGGTGGTAAGGAAGGTAAGTGATGTTAACTACATGGTGGAACTGCTAGGCAGATGGCAGGGGCACAAACTGTACCAAGTTAAAATGATGAAACCTTACCATGATAGGGAGGCCTTTGTGCTGAGCATTTGCAGTGGATTGCAGGAGGAGTCTGAGGGAGATCTGGGGACTGATCTCCTCAGTGAAGCTTGGGCTGACACCTCAGTGGAAGGGGTAGCAATGTCCCAGCAGCTATCTCCTACCCAGGTTCGAGAAATCCTAGCAGTGTTGCAGGAATTTGGGTACATGTTCACTAGGAAACCAGGGTGCACCCACTTGGGGCAGCACCAGGTGGATACAGGACCCCAAAAGCCTATTAGGCAGGTCCCTTCAAGGGCGCCTGAGAGAGTCAAGCAGACTCTGAGGGAGGAGGTATAGGTGATGTTGGAACTAGGGGTGATTCAAGAGTTCAACAGTCTCTGGGCCTCCCCCATGGTGCTGGTGCCAAAGAAGGATGGCAGCAATAGGTTCTGTGTGGACTACATGAAATTAAATAGTCACACAGAGTCAGATACTTATCCCATGCCTAGGATAGATGAGGCCCTAGAGCAGCTGGGTGGGGCTAAGTATCTTACAACCACTGATCTTACCAAGGGTTACTGGCAGGTGCCCTTGACTCCCAGTGCTAGAGAGAAGTCAGCCTTTGTGACTCCTTTTGGCTTGTATGAATTCACAAAGATGCCCTTTGGGATGAGGAATGCCCCAGCAACTTTCTAGAGACTGGTAGATCATATCCTAGCAGGAGCAGGAAGGTTTGCCCTTGCTTACCTAGATGATATTGGCATCTACAGCCATTCCTGGCCAGAGCACCTCCAGCATGTCAAGGAGGTGCTGGGCAGACTACAGAGGGCAGGGTTGACCATTAAGCCGAACAGATGTCAGGTGGGTATGGCAGAGGTCTCCTACCTAGGACATAGAGTGGGGAGTGGTAAGATAAGGCCAGAATCTGCCAAAGTGGAAGCCATTCAAGCATGGCCAGCGCCTGTTACTAAAAAGCAGGTGAGGGCATTTTTAGGGACAGCAGGGTACTACAGAAAGTTTGTCCCCAGTTATAGTACCATAGCTGCTCCCCTCACAGACCTGACAAGGAAGAACAGGTCAGATAAGGTAGTGTGGATCCCAACATGTGAGCAGACATTCCAGAAGCTTAAAGAGGCTTTGGGAGGACCCCCTGTGCTAGCCAGTCCAGATTACAGCAAATAATTTGTTGTGCT